>NC_069501.1:1074148427-1074250927 GCF_027579735.1 Bombina bombina | reverse complement strand
GATAACTTTCCCTTTAATTGCATCACATCTTAGTTCGATGTCTAGAAAGTTCACACTGTGTTTATTCCATTCATAGGTGACTTTAATAGATTTGTCACTTACTTTTAAAGATGCTACAAAACCTGATGCCTCTGTTACACTTCCATTCCATACCAGCCAAAATGGCTTCTATCTTCATAGATCAGGGCACGCTCCCACCTCACCATAAAGAGGTTGGCGTATGAGAGGGCAAATCGTGCCCCCATCGCTGTGCCCTTTCTCTGAAGATAGAAGTCATTTTCCAACATCAGATAATTGTTCTCAAGTAAGAATTTGATGACTCTGACAATATAGGTTTTAAAATCATCATCTAAGTTAGTACCCTGATCTAGGAAGAACTTGATGGCTTTTAGACCCAGTGAATGGGGGATGTTGGAATATAGAGAGACCACGTCTATGGTCAGCCAGCTGAAATTATCTCTCCACTTAAATGTTTTAAAGATATTGAGAACATGTGTAGTATCTTTTAAATAGCTAGTTAAGCCTAAAACTAGAGGCTGCAAAATGCCATTGATCCACTCTGAGAGGGGCTCTAAGAGGGAACCTATGCCGACACAATCGGTCTGCCTTTGATGTTATCAAGACCTTTGTGTGTTTTGAGCAAGTGGTAGAAAAACGGCGTTACAGGGTTCTGGACATAAAGGCAATTGAAAAGGTCTCTGTCAATAAACCCTTCAATAAGACCATCGTCAAGTAATGAAAACAATTCATTTTGAATATGTTTCATGGGGTTTCCACAGAGTTTCAAATATATTTCTTGATCTTCCAATTGCCTTAATGCTTCAGAAACATACCAACTTCTGTCACAGACAACGATACTGTTATCTTTATCGGATTTTTTAATTACAACTTCATTGTTCTCTTGCAATTACTTCAATGCTTTTTTCTCTTTCTTAGTGAGATTTAGTTTTTTTGGGTTTTAACTGTTTGTTTATTACTTTATAGACTGATGAGGTCTTCTCTAAAACTTCTCTGAAAGAGTTCAAGTTGTTTACCCCTTGATTGTGAAGGGTAAAATTTAGATTTAACTTTCATTTTCCTTTTTGGTTCATGGGGTATAATTGATATTCTATCAGTATCAGACATAAGATTTTGTAGATTAAGAACTGCACATTCATCCTCAAATTTAAATTAAGAGGAATGAGTGTCGGAAAATTCTATTGCAGTTCCCCTTGGGTTCACTGCCTGTATTAGTTTTATTATCAGGTATTAATTCTACCTCAGCTTCAGACTGTATAAACTCATCTAAAGTCATCAGATCCCTGCCTGAAGAAGATCCAACATCACTGGTTTCAGAATCACTGAAAGTGACTGTTTTCTTTTTCCAATTTAGTTTTTGTTTCCTACTCTTAGGTCCCTTTCCTTTAGTGTTTAAATCTATCTGACCTGTTCTCCAACCTCTAAAAGTATTTCTCCAAGTATAAACCCCATTACTAGAGTAGTCTTTGCTATCTCTAAGGTATTTAGTGTGTTTGAAATTAATAACTCTTTTATAATTATTCATTTCTGATTGTACTTTCAAAATAGCCTCCTTTAGTAATGCTAACTGTGACAATTTAAACTTAAATAGAAGTCCCATTAGTCTGAGAGAGCACTCAGTGAGTACATTGTTCCATTCCACAATGAAGTCTTTATCCTCCACCTCAAAGGTGGGAACTTTCTGCAGTCATAGACACCTTGGGATCATACCTCTGTCAATATATTTTTCAAAAAGCCAGTTGTCTAGGCGTAGTCTCTGTTCTTTAATCTTAAGTTTTTCCATAGTAATGAAAAGGTCAGTTAATGTAATATTGTCCTTATCTTTGTCCACATTAAATACATCTTCTATGTCTAATTTATCTAGATCCCAGTCATCTGTAGTTTCAAGAGAGAAGAACTATTTTTCATTTGTACCTCCATAGTAGGCATAATTTCAAAAGTCACATATTTTAAATGTCAATAAAAGAGTATCTGTGTGTGTGAAAGAGAGTTATTTGTGTGTGTATCTGTGGTTGTATAAGAGAGTGTATCTGTGTAGGTTGTGTGGGTGTGTGTGGGTGTGAGAGAGTATTTCTGTTTGTGTGTTTGTCTGAGAGAGAGAGTGAAAGAGAGAGTGTGTATGGGAGAGAGTGTTTCTGTGTGTGTGAGAGTATTTCTGTGTGTATATGTGTGAGTGAGAGTGTCTTTGTGTGTGTGAAAGAGTATCTGTGTGTGTGAGAGAGTGTGTATTTGTGTGTATACGAGAGTATCTGTGTGTGTTAAAGTGTATCTGTGTGTAATTGTTTAAAATAGAATGTATCTGTGTGTGTGAGTGAGAGAGTTATCTGTGTGTATCAGTGGTTATGTAAGAGAGTATATCTCTGTGTGTGTGTGTGTGAGAGTGTGTGTATATGTGTCTGTGAGAGTGTGTGTATGCATGTGTGTGTGGAGAGAGTACATCTGTGTGAAAGAGTGTTTCTATGTGTATGTGTGTGAGAGAAAGAGTATCTGTGTGTGTGAGAGTATTTGTGTATGTGAGAGAGTGTGTATTTATGTGTATGAGAGAGTATATGTGTTTGTGTTAGAGTATATATGTGTGAGTGTGTATGAGAGAAAGTGTATGCGTGTGTGTGAGAGAGTTATCTGTGTCTGTATCTGTGGTTGTTTAAGAGAGCGTATTTGTGTGTGTATGTGAGAGAGAGAGAGATAGAGAGCAAGAGAGAGTGTATCTGTGTGTGTGTTTCTGTGTTAGAGAGTGTAGTTTTGTGTCTGTGAGAGAAAGTGTGTCTGTGTGTGAGTGTATGAGAGGGGAAGTATATACAGTATGTCTGTGTGAGAGAGTGTGGGTTTTCAAGTTTGACTACACTCAAGAATAGTGCGCGCACATTTTAGTCACTTGGACATTAATTGAAAAGGTCAAAATTTTTGCACACACTGGCAACATTGCTCCCCCTCAAAAAACAAACAAACTATCCTTAAAAAACTACTCTAAAAGCAATTCACGGGCATTGCCCCAAAGTAATCATAACTATTTTGCAGCTATCTTTAAAAAATCCTAATCTAATAAATTCTAATCTAAAAAACCCTAACCTAAAAAATGTCCTGAAAAGGGCATTAGTGATACAGCTCTTTTGCCAAATAAAAAAAAACGCTATCCTAAAAACCTAAGTTTAAAAAACCTCTACTAAAAAAAATGCTCTGAAAAGGGCACAAGTGATTTAGCTCATTTGCCAAATTAAAAAACCCTAATCTAACCCCCCCCCCCCGCCAAAAAAATAAAATAATGCTAAAGCCCAAAGTTTCTTCTCACAAACCTGAATCCGGCTCCTTAGGGGAAGCTGCGGGACCAATGCGTCGCTTCTTTGGGGCTCTCCTGTTTTCCCATCTGATGAATCTTCTTCCATCTTCAATGTTCCATCCAATGTTTTCTACCATCTTCCATCCAAGGTCTTCTTCTATCCGACGACTTCTTCACGCTGTCACAGCAGCACACTGAAAATGCAAGGTTCCCTGTTATCCATTTCAAATCAGCCATTAGAAAGATAGCATTTGATTTGAACCTGTAATACGAATGCACTTTTGCTCTCATCAGGACCCATTGAAAGTCTAGGGAATGCAAATTTTGCAAATTTGCGCAAACGAATTTGAGGTAATTTAAATACCGATCCACTTGTAATATGGGGAAGAGCGCAAAAAAATACCGTAATCTCGCAATCACATTTGCGCTTCTCGTGCAAACAATTGAGCTCCATCCATAATCTAACCCTATGGGGTAGATTTATTAAATGTTGGACTGACATAATCCACTGTAGCATACGCTGTGGGCAATGCTGCCCCCTGCACATTCGCGGCTAATTGGCCGCTAGCAGGGGTTGTCAATCATCCCTTTCGTATCTGATCGGGATGATTGCTGTCCGCCACCTCAGAGGTGGCAGATGAGTTAAGGAGCAGCGGTCTTACGACAGCTGCTTCTTAACTTTTGTTTCCAGCAAGCCTGAAGGCTCGCGCGGAAACAGCTGCATTTGCAGCTTAAAGTGAAGGTCAATTTTCATGTGAAAGGGCCCGGTTTTTAAAAAAACTATTAAAAACAGGGGCACTTTCATTCATGAAAATTGACATAGCACCGTATTCTAAAAATACTTACCTTGTTCTTCTGAAACGCCGGATCGCCTTTCTGAAACAATGCCCCGTCTGCTTCTTCCTGGTTTACTTACCCAGCAATGACGAAACCAGCTTCCTCCAATCACGGCGTTGCCTCAGAAAATGATTGCCCCGCGGGGGAAGCCGTGATTGGAGGATGCCGGAATCGTCATTGCTGACATATGAAGAGGCTTGCGACGGCCTGGTGAAGCACTGGAGCGGCTTCAAGAAGAAAAGGTAAGTATATTTTTAAAAAACGGCTGAAATGTCAATTTTCATGAATGAAAGTGCCCTTGTTTTTAATATTTTTTTTTTTAATTTTCAGTATGTACAGTTTTACATCATTTTACATCACATAGTTTTCAAAAGAAAAATTAAAAAAAAATGTAAGTGTCCCACTGAAATTTTTTTTTACTAATAAAATGTATATTGTCAGTTCATTCATTTTTACTGAGTAACAAAGTGACTTTAGACTAAAATGTAAATAGATCTGAGCAGATGTCCCCATAGACAAACAGAATGGAATCAATTTGAACAGTGAAACTCAAGCATTGTAGAGCTAATAATACTGAAACAGATATGTCCTTTATCTTATTTTGTTGTCTTTTCTGGTACAGCAACCTCACTTTTTTCCAGCTTTGTAACATCCCTGACTTTTTCAAATGCAAGTGGTACCCCTTGTGTCTTGTACTGTACTATTAAAATAATGAAAGAAAATGTATGTGTTATGTTTTTATATTCACAGTTAACCTAAACATTTATACCATATTAATATGCTGATATAAATTATCTGACTATCTCCAGCCCAGGTGATACCCCAAGGCAGATATTAGGAGGACATAGAAGTGGCACTTTTAACAGGAAAAACAGGATTGATTTGGTATAACTATAGAAATTACAGAGGTCTCTTAAAGATACCCTGGTGCTACCCACTCCTGATAAGTACAATATAGGGATATGGATCTAGGAAAGGGAGCTATATGGTGCAGCCATTTCTAAAACTTGTAACTTTATTTCAACAGATTAAAATCTATTTGAGTTTAAATTTGACCAAAATATATATATATATATATATATATATATATATATATATATAAGTGAGAGAAAAAAAATGTATAAGTCAAAAAATATATATACTATGGAGTATAGTATATATCCATACCTACTAGGTCCAAAAAGAGGTGTATCTTCTCTCCCCCAGGTGGCAAAAAATGCCTTGTTTAGAAGGATTCCTTCTCAGGATGAGAAGAATCAGCAGGGCTTGTAGGAAAAAACTGCAGGAAGATGTCAGAGGGAAATGACCCCAAGATTCCCGGCCGATAGCTGGATACCTCGACGTTGGGTGGGGACACCCCTCACACACCTCCAACAGACAAGAAGGAGTTAAACAGGACTCTTGAGTCTAGGTAACACGTTTCGGCCCATATACGGGCCTTTTTCAAACCAAAAAAAGAGCTGTAATAACTAAAAAACCTTTTCTGAAATTTAAATAAAGTGGCGACCAATCAGAGAACATTTGCTCGTCTCTGATTGGTCGCCATTTTCAAAAACCCTGTGTTCAAAGTTCTAACGGTTCTGGGCGGCAGTTCTCTATCAGGTACGACTAGACGTGAATCATGGAGACCAATTAGAATAATGCCTACCGTTTCCATTCACACTTAGAAAAATTGGGGTTTGTCAGTTCCCATTCAGTTCCGTGTTTTATAAAAAGTTGTCAACCAATCAGGTTAGCGCCTACTACCTCATTTGAAATGAAAAGGACAAAAATAAATTTAAAAACAACAGGTTTTAAGAGTATTTAACCAACTAAGGCTAACTTTTACATCACAGATAAAGGCTGGACTATGATATCTACATACTCCCCATAGATAGATGTGATAATGAGAGTGTTTTAATTAGGTTGTAATAAAGTGCCATCATGAATATTTAGTATATCTTACAAAAACACCCAATAGTTGTTATTTTAATTCAATAAATAATCCATTTTGTTTCTGCCTGTAGCAATGAATTTGTAGGGTATCCACCTCTAATCCCTGGACTTAACTGTTATAGTTCCCAGCATTTGAGGTGGTTTTCATTGCTATTGTGATACAAATAAAAGTGTCTGGCCACTGTGGTCAATTTTTTATGCTCGTCTAAATCTTTAGAGGCATTTCTAATATTGCACAGGTGCTCTGTGATTCTTGTGCCTAAACTCCTTGTAGACATCCTCACATAGAGAAAATCTCTACATCCACATGAAATGCAATTAATCATATTTTTGCTTTGGCAGTAAATGTATTGTTGAATTTTCCTAGTGTTCCCAAATCTATCTCTAATCTCTGATGTTTTGCACATATGTTTGCATACTCTGCAATGCCCACAACCTATGGATCCACTGTATAAAGGCTTCTTATGCCCATACCTTTCATAATGGCATCTTACCCATTTGTTTCTCAGGTTGGGACCTCTCCTATATGTGACAATGGGATTCTCAGTAATCAGAGATTGGGTGATGGGGTCACTTTGCAATACATGCCAAAGCTTTTGCAATATGTTTACTATGTTGTATGTTCTACTAAGTGATTTAAAACCGTATCCTCTTTGGAGGAGTTCTCCTGCTGCCTCTTGGAATGATTCAAGTTCAGAACAATTTTTTCTCAGCCTCAAATACTCTCCAATGGGCAGTCCTCTTATAGTACAAGGGGCATGATTGTTACTTGCTGCTACCATACTATTTGTTGCTGTTGACTTTCTATAAGAGTCTGTTTGGATACAGTTGGTCTCTGACTTTGAAATGACTATGTCAAGGAAATGGATCTTAGATCTGTCATAATTTATAGTGAGTTTAAGGGTATCTTGGGGTAATTTCCCTCTGACATCTTCCTGCAGTTTTTTCTACAAGCCTTGCTGATTCTTCTCCTCATCCTGAGAAGGAATTCTCCTAAACAAGGCCTTTTTTGCCACCTGGGGGAGAGAAGTTACAGCTCTTTTTGGACCTAGTATGTATGTATGGATATATACTATACTCCATAATATATATATTTTTTTACTTATACATTTTTTGCTCACAATGGTCAAATTTAGACTCAAATAGATTTTAATCTGTTTAAATAAAGTTACAAGTTTTAGAAATGGCTGCACCCTATAGCTTCCTTTCCTAGCTCCATACCTGTGATTCTGTTATTAGCTAATTTAGTGGACCAAGCTGACTGCTCTGCCCTATAAAGTTAAAGGACCACAAAAAATACAGTAGATTTGCATAATCAATGACAAAGCAATATCACTTAGGGGCCAATTTATCGCTGTAGTGAATCATATCTGCCCGGCATTGCTAAATGCCGTCAGCATGGCTGCGAATGTGCAGGGGGCGGCATTGCACAAGCATTTCGCAAGAAATGCTTGTGCAATGCTGCCCCCTGCACATTCGCAGCCAATCGGCCGCTGGCAGGGGGTGTCAATCATACCGATCGTATTAGGTGGCGGAGAAGTTAAGGAGCAGCGGTCTTACGACCACTGCTTCTTAACTTCATTTTCTGGCAAGGCGGAAACGTCAGGCAGATTCAGCAGCATTCGCTGCTTGTTAAACCCGGCCCTTAGTCTGAACTTCAAATGAATAGTAGATTTTATTCTGACACTTGTCAAAGTTATGTCTATTTCCACTCCTCCGGCATCATGTGACAGCCATCAGCCACATTTAAATGCATATACGTATATTCTGTAAATGCTTGCACATGCTCAGTAGGAGCTGGTGACTCAAAAAAAGACTGTGCACATTTTGTTAATATAAGTAAATTGGAAAGTTGTTTAAAATTGTGTGCTCTATCTTAAATCAGGAGATTTAAATTTTTACTTAAGTGTCCCTTTAACACTAGTTTGGGGAATGCATTGCGACGGGTTGCATTGCAAGGGGAGTAGCACTATCATAATAGTATATGTTCTTATTTCTGAAGTGAGCATTTTATGAGTGAGACAATTACAATGAAGCAAAAGGATTAAACAAGAATTAAACAAGGAGTAAACAAAGGACAAGACACAAGCCAAGTGCTACTGTGTATTATGCGTTTCACTGTTTCCTTTTTTTTTTTTTTAAATGTTGTCTTCATGTTCCTTTTTTTCAATTTTAAAGCTTTATTGGGTTTAAATTTTCACATAATCATGAAAAAGAAAAACAGAACTAGAACATTTTATGTTAACAAGACTATGGGGCATATTTATCAATGTGCGAGCGGACAAGATATGAAGTAGCGTATCATGTCCGCCACACATCGATAAATGCCAACAGCATACGCTGTCATCACTTATCATTGCACCAGCAGTTCTTGTGAACTGCTGGTGCAATGCCGCCCCCTGCAGATTCGTGCTAGCAGGGGGTGTTAATCAACCCGATTGTATTCGTGGAGGGGGCATAGACATATAGCCCCCTGTATGCAATGTGTTTCTCGGCTTCTAAAAAAATCGCAGTTTCATCAGGCATTTTATTTCATCCTTGACAAATTGGCCCCTCCTACTATAGCTCCAAAATCTCGCACTAATCCTCTGCCCTAGCATACTGCTCTGACTCACTGATTATGAGGAGGAAGTTTCTGCCCTTATATCTTCCTCTCACCTCACTACCTGTCCCCTCGATCCCATCCTCTCACAACTACTGCCCTCTATCTCTCCAACCCTTACTCCAATTCTCAAACATGTTTTCAAAATCTCCCTTAGTACAGGTATATTTCCTTAATCCCTTAAACATACACAAATCACACCTATACTCAAAAACCCTTCTCTTGATACAACTTCCCCTTCCAACTACCACTCTAAACTTCTGGAATGGCTAGTTTATACACATTTATCACATTAACTCCCTCCTTGATCAATTGGAATCATGATTTCACCCCCAACACTCCACAGCAATTATTAAGGTTACTAATTACCTACTTACAGCAAAATCAAAAGGCCACTTCTCTCTGTTAATCCTTCTCAATCTGTCTGCAGCCTTTGGTACTAATGACCACCCCCTCTTACTTCAAATCCTCCAACCCTTCGGCATTTGCGACACAGCCCTCTAGTGGTTCTTCTCCTAACTGTCCAAATGTACCTTTAGTGTAGCCTTCTCTGGCACATCCTCTGCAAAGTAAAAAGGCCACTTCTTTCTGTTAATCCATCTCAATCTGTCTGCAGCTTTTGATACTGTTGACCACCCTCTCTTGCTTCAAACCCTCCAATGCTTCGGCATTTGTGACACAGCCCTCTTGTGGTTCTTCAACTACCGGTCCAACTGTGCCTTTAGTGTAGCTTTCTCTGGCACATCCTCTGTCGAATTACTACTCTATGTTAGGGTACTACAAGGTTCTGCCCTTGGTCCCCTTCTCTTCTCAATCTATACATTAGATACTTAGGTTCCTTAATAAAGTTCCACGAGTTTCAATATCATTTGTATGCTAATAACACCCAAATCTACTTATCTGCACCAGACCTATCCTATATTTCATCCTGGATGTCCTCTGACTATTTTAAGCTAAATCTCTCCAAAACTGAGCTCCTTATCCCCCCCCTTTTTTCCAAATGCTCCATCCCCCTTTCTATAATTGTTTATAATAACATAATTACCCCAACCCCAGATGCCTAATGTCTTTGGGTCACACTTGACTCAGATTTTTCTTTCAATCCTCACATCCAGTCTATGGTGAGTTCCTGCTGTTTCAACCTTAAAAACATCTCCAAAAATCACTAATTTCTCACACAAGACACAACTAAGATTTTAATACACTCTCTCATGATTTCCCACCTTTACTACTGCATCTCCATCTTCTCTGGCCTACCTAGCTGCCATCTATCTCCTTTACAATCCATAAATAATGCCTTCTTCCTTAAATGTCACTCCTCATCTGCTACATCTCTCCCAATCACTTAATTGGCTTCCTTTAACCAAAAACACAAAATCTCTCAAATTCAAGGTCCTCAAAAACACCTATATCTCAGACCTTGTCTTCAGATACTCTCCCTATTGTCCCCTTCGCTCTGTTCACTACCTCCTTCTCTCTGCCTCTCTTGTTACCACCTCACATTCCCGTCTACAGGACTTCTCCAGAATGGCCTCTATTTTTTGGAACTCTCTGTCTCGCTCCACAAGACTCTCCCCTGGTTTTCATAGTTTTAAGCGTTCCTTAAAGACTCTACTGTTCAGGGATACAAACAACATATGTTAACCTTGCTTACCTCAGTTCCTCTCCTCATCCTTTGTTATCCCATTGAACCCTCTTAGAATGTAAGCCTACGAGCACAGCTGTTTTGTAGATCACATTCATAAGAGGTTATTTATAACAGTGCAACTCTTGGCAGGGCTCTCTATGCATTTCTCTCCTATTAGTGCTATCTTTGACCATTATTTCTATATTTATAGGGCTGTTGGCACTGTACAAATAATTGATAATAATAATAACAATCCAGGAGGCATACAATACTTCTTAGGCAGTTTTAGAAGTAAGGCATAAGCCTTTTAGGATCATAATGTATATATCATACAACTCATGAAACGTTTACGCATGTCCACCAACTCCAACAGGAGAAAATCAGAATGGGTCATTTACTAGATGGGGTTGCAATCAGACCTAAAGTCCCCGAAGTCTAGATCCCCGCTAGCTCATTTGGCCATGGGTACCTTCTCTAGCCATCCCCAGGGCTCAAAAGGAAACAGAGCAGATGAGCGCTACATGCACCCAAACACTCTTTTGGTTCCCCGCAACTCTGATGATCAGAAGGTGTAGCCACCGAGGATGCCAATCATGTTGCTGCCTCCTCCAGCTCAAACAGCACAGGGCACAGGTGCCGAAGCTCAAGTGGGTAATTAAGGGTACCAACAATCAAACCAACAGGACCAGCAAGCTTCTAAAGTCACCTTTTTATTAAATAACAATATAAAAAAACAGTAATCATAGTAAAAAGTCCATCATTGCCTTATTTATAGAGATAAACCATAACTGCTATACTCCATGTTAAATATTCTTAGGTCATAGCCCATTGGTATCGAAATGTACAGCATATGAACATTTAAGGGTTGATTCTAACTTTCAGTCGGCTGTGACACAAAGGGTCTTTAATTTAACAAGTTACACAAACTGTAGATCCACTTTTGTGGTATATCTAGCAAAGTGTGTTTTACGTTGTAAACAATATGCACCACTAGGGAAGCCCGGGTCAGAATAAGGAAGTATCTTAACAAAATTGAGGTTGGTAATGACTGAACTTATTTAGCCAGGCATTTTCTTTTTATTATTATTATTAGATATTTGTATTGAGGTTTTTAACATAGATTGTCACAGACATCCATAGTATGAAACATTCTTCACAGCATAACCTGACGAATATCAAATTCACTAACAATGAAATATAACGTCTATAAAAAAAAGTATCTTGACATATCTGAAAGCTTTGTTTTATAAATGGAATTTAAGTCCTCCCAACATACCGTTTAAGATATGAGTATACATATAGCAATGTCTATTATGTGTAAATCCTCCCTGAACTCAGACTACAGGGAGTGCAGAATTATTAGGCAAGTTGTATTTTTCAGAGAGGTGTACTGTTTTCCCTCCTTGTAAATCTCACATTTGATGATGGACCACAGGTTCTCAATGGGGTTCAGATCAGGTGAACAAGGAGGCCATGTCATTAGATTTTCTTCTTTTATACCCTTTCTTGCCAGCCACACTGTGGAGTACTTGGACGCGTGTGATGGAGCATTGTCCTGCATGAAAATCATGTTTTTCTTGAAGGATGCAGACTTCTTCCTGTACCACTGCTTGAAGAAGGTGTCTTCCAGAAACTGGCAGTAGGACTGGGAGTTGAGCTTGACTCCATCCTCAACCCGAAAAGGCCCCACAAGCTCATTTTTGATGATACCAGCCCAAACCAGTACTCCACCTCCACCTTGCTGGCGTCTGAGTCGGACTGGAGCTCTCTGCCCTTTACCAATCCAGCCACGGGCCCATCCATCTGGCCCATCAAGACTCACTCTCATTTCATCAGTCCATAAAACCTTAGAAAAATCAGTCTTGAGATATTTCTTGGCCCAGTCTTGACGTTTCAGCTTGTGTGTCTTGTTCAGTGGTGGTCGTCTTTCAGCCTTTCTTACCTTGGCCATGTCTCTGAGTATTGCACACCTTGTGCTTTTGGGCACTCCAGTGATGTTGCAGCTCTGAAATATGGCCAAACTGGTGGTAAGTGGCATCTTGGCAGCTGCACGCTTGACTTTTCTCAGTTCATGGGCAGTTATTTTGCGCCTTGGTTTTTCCACACGCTTCTTGCGACCCTGTTGACTATTTTGAATGAAACGCTTGATTGTTCGATGATCACGCTTCAGAAGCTTTGCAATTTTAAGAGTGCTGCATCCCTCTGCAAGATATCTCACTATTTTTGACTTTTCTGAGCCTGTCAAGTCCTTCTTTTGACCCATTTTGCCTAAGGAAAGGAAGTTGCCTAATAATTATGCACACCTGATATAGGGTGTTGATGTCATTAGACCACACCCCTTCTCATTACAGAGATGCACATCACCTAATATGCTTAATTAGTAGTAGGCTTTCGAGCCTACACAGCTTGGAGTAAGACAACATGCATAAAGAGGATGATGTGGTCAAAATACTAATTTGCCTAATAATTCTGCACTCCCTGTAAAGTGGCTCTGTTAAGTGAGTACTAGATAACTGCAACAAATAACTCAGTATATATAATAATTCAGCTAGATATAGTATAGACAAATATGTTACATAACTCAGAATATTAACTTAGCATATGTCACAGGGAATGCTGACATGGAGTGTGTAATTGAATTCTAGTGCTTACCTTACTGCCTAAGGGGTTCATGTCATATTAACACAAATAAATGCACAGGGCTTGGCATATTAGGTTCTATGGAGTCCCAAAACAGGTTTTGAGGACTAGGGCTATCCGGTATTACTTCTAAGTAATCTGATCATGCCTGACTATGGAAACTTTCTTATGCGCAGTATGGTATCTATCTTAGTCATAAAAGGCCACATCGTAATAGCTAGCTGACTATAAAAACATAGAGGTCAGTAATCAACTATGAATGAGCAAAACAGCAGCAAGGGTTGGATAAAATAAAACAAATTCATATAAGATATAATATAGTACCCGCTACACCCTGCAAATGGGCTAGATTATGAGTGGTACACTAACTGTTGCATGCCAGTGAAAAACAGAATTTATGTTTACCTGATAAATTACTTTCTCCAACAGTGTGTCCGGTCCACGGCGTCATCCTTACTTGTGGGATATTCTCTTCCCCAACAGGAAATGGCAAAGAGCCCAGCAAAGCTGGTCACATGATCCCTCCTAGGCTCCGCCTTCCCCAGTCATTCGACCGACGTAAAGGAGGAATATTTGCATAGGAGAAATCATATGATACCGTGGTGACTGTAGTTAGAGAAAATAAATCATCAGACCTGATTAAAAAACCAGGGCGGGCCGTGGACCGGACACACCGTTGGAGAAAGTAATTTATCAGGTAAACATAAATTCTGTTTTCTCCAACATAGGTGTGTCCGGTATCATCCTTACTTGTGGGAACCAATACCAAAGCTTTAGGACACGGATGATGGGAGGGAGCAAATCAGGTCACCTAGATGGAAGGCACCACGGCTTGCAAAACCTTTCTCCCAAAAATAGCCTCAGAAGAAGCAAAAGTATCAAATTTGTAAAATTTGGTAAAAGTGTGCAGTGAAGACCAAGTCGCTGCCTTACATATCTGATCAACAGAAGCCTCGTTCTTGAAGGCCCATGTGGAAGCCACGGCCCTAGTGGAATGAGCTGTGATTCTTTCAGGAGGCTGCCGTCCGGCAGTCTCATAAGCCAATCTGATGATGCTTTTAAGCCAAAAAGAGAGAGAGGTAGAAGTTGCTTTTTGACCTCTCCTTTTACCAGAATAAACAACAAACAAGGAAGATGTTTGTCTGAAATCCTTTGTAGCCTCTAAATAGAATTTTAGAGCACGAACTACATCCAAATTGTGCAACAAACGTTCCTTCTTTGAAACTGGATTCGGACACAAAGAAGGCACGACTATCTCCTGGTTAATATTTTTGTTAGAAACAACTTTCGGAAGAAAACCAGGTTTAGTACGCAAAACCACCTTATCTGCATGGAACACCAGATAAGGAGGAGAACACTGCAGAGCAGATAACTCTGAAACTCTTCTAGCAGAAGAAATTGCAACCAAAAACAAAACTTTCCAAGATAATAACTTGATATCAACGGAATGTAGGGGTTCAAACGGAACCCCCTGAAGAACTGAAAGAACTAAATTGAGACTCCAAGGAGGAGTCAAAGGTTTGTAAACAGGCTTGATTCTAACCAGAGCCTGAACAAAAGCTTGAACATCTGGCACAGCTGCCAGCTTTTTGTGAAGCAAAACAGATAAAGCAGAAATCTGTCCCTTCAAAGAACTTGCAGATAATCCTTTCTCCAAACCTTCTTGAAGAAAGGATAGAATCTTAGGAATTTTTATCTTGTTCCATGGGAATCCTTTAGATTCACACCAACAGATATATTTTTTCCATATTTTATGGTAGATTTTTCTAGTTACAGGCTTTCTGGCCTGAACAAGAGTATCAATGACAGAATCTGAGAACCCTCGCTTTGATAAAATCAAGCGTTCAATCTCCAAGCAGTCAGTTGGAGTGAGACCAGATTCGGATGTTCGAACGGACCTTGAACAAGAAGGTCCTGTCTCAAAGGTAGCTTCCATGGTGGAGCCGATGACATATTCACCAGATCTGCATACCAAGTCCTGCGTGGCCACGCAGGAGCTATCAAGATCACCGATACCCTCTCCTGTTTGATCCTGGCTACCAGCCTGGGAATGAGAGGAAACGGTGGGAACACATAAGCTAGGTTGAAGCTCCAAGGTGCTACTAGTGCATCCACTAGAGTCGCCTTGGGATCCCTGGATCTGGACCCGTAGCAAGGAACCTTGAAGTTCTGACGAGACGCCATCAGATCCATGTCTGGAATGCCCCACAATTGAATTATTTGGGCAAAGATTTCCGGATGGAGTTCCCACTCCCCCGGAAGAAATGTCTGACGACTCAGAAAATCCGCTTCCCAATTTTCCACTCCTGGGATGTGGATTGCAGACAAGTGGCAGGAGTGAGTCTCCGCCCATTGAATTATTTTGGTCACTTCTTCCATTGCCAGGGAACTCCTTGTTCCCCCCTGATGGTTGATATACGCAACAGTCGTCATGTTGTCTGATTGAAACCGTATGAATTTGGCCTTTGCTAGCTGAGGCCAAGCCTTGAGAGCATTGAATATCGCTCTCAGTTCCAGAATATTTATCGGGAGAAGAGATTCTTCCCGAGACCAAAGACCCTGAGCTTTCAGGGGTTCCCAGACCGCGCCCCAGCCCACCAGACTGGCGTCGGTCGTGACAATGACCCACTCAGGTCTGCGGAAGCTCATCCCTTGTGACAGGTTGTCCAGGGTCAGCCACCAACGGAGTGAATCTCTGGTCCTCTGATCTACTTGTATCGTCGGAGACAAGTCTGTATAATCCCCATTCCACTGACTGAGCATGCACAGTTGTAATGGTCTTAGATGAATTCGCGCAAAAGGAACTATGTCCATTGCCGCGACCATCAAACCTATTACTTCCATGCACTGCGCTATGGAAGGAAGAAGAACAGAATGAAGTACTTGACAAGAGCTTAGAAGTTTTGATTTTCTGGCCTCTGTCAGAAAAATCCTCATTTCTAAGGAGTCTATTATTGTTCCCAAGAAGGGAACTCTTGTTGACGGAGATAGAGAACTTTTTTCTACGTTCACTTTCCACCCGTGAGATCTGAGAAAGGCCAGGACAATGTCCGTATGAGCCTTTGCTTGTGGTAGAGACGACGCTTGAATCAGTATGTCGTCCAATTTAGGTACTACTGCAATGCCCCTTGGTCTTAGCACCGCTAGAAGGGACCCTAGTACCTTTGTGAAAATTCTTGGAGCAGTGGCTAATCCGAATGGAAGTGCCACAAACTGGTAATGCTTGTCCAGAAAGGCGAACCTTAGGAACCGATGATGTTCCTTGTGGATAGGAATATGTAGATACGCATCCTTTAAATCCACCGTGGTCATGAATTGACCTTTCTGGATGGTAGGAAGAATTGTCCGAATGGTTTCCATTTTGAACGATGGAACCTTGAGAAATTTGTTTAGGATCTTGAGATCTAAGATTGGTCTGAATGTTCCCTCTTTTTTGGGAACTATGAACAGATTGGAGTAGAATCCCATCCCTTGTTCTCCTAATGGAACCGGATGAATCACTCCCATTTTTAACAGGTCTTCTACACAATGTAAGAATGCCTGTCTTTTTATGTGGTCTGAAGACAATTGAGACCTGTGGAACCTCCCCCTTGGGGGTAGCTCCTTGAATTCCAGAAGATAACCTTGGGAGACTATTTCTAGCGCCCAAGGATCCAGAACATCTCTTGCCCAAGCCTGAGCGAAGAGAGAAAGTCTGCCCCCCACCAGATCCGGTCCCGGATCGGGGGCCAACATCTCATGCTGTCTTGGTAGCAGTGGCAGGTTTCTTGGCCTGCTTACCTTTGTTCCAGCCTTGCATTGGCCTCCAGGCTGGCTTGGTTTGAGAAGTATTACCCTCTTGCTTAGAGGATGTAGAACTTGAGGCTGGTCCGTTTCTGCGAAAGGGACGAAAATTTGGTTTATTTTTAGCCTTAAAAGACCTATCCTGAGGAAGGGCGTGGCCCTTACCCCCAGTGATATCTGAAATAATCTCTTTCAAGTCAGGGCCAAACAGCGTTTTCCCCTTGAAAGGTATGTTAAGCAATTTGTTCTTGGAAGACGCATCCGCTGACCAAGATTTTAGCCAAAGCGCTCTGCGCGCCACAATAGCAAACCCTGAATTTTTCGCCGCTAATCTAGCTAATTGCAAAGTGGCGTCTAAAGTAAAAGAGTTAGCCAATTTAAGAGCGTGAACTCTGTCCATAATCTCCTCATAAGAAGAATCTTTATCGAGCGACTTTTCTAGTTCATCGAACCAGAAACACGCTGCTGTAGTGACAGGAACAATGCATGAAATTGGTTGTAGAAGGTAACCTTGCTGAACAAACATCTTTTTAAGCAAACCCTCTAATTTTTTATCCATAGGATCTTTGAAAGCACAACTATCTTCTATAGGGATAGTAGTGCGTTTGTTTAGAGTAGAAACCGCCCGCTCGACCTTGGGGACTGTCTGCCATAAGTCCTTTCTGGGGTCGACCATAGGAAACAATTTCTTAAATATAGGGGGAGGGACAAAAGGTATGCCGGGCCTTTCCCATTCTTTGTTTACAATGTCCGCCACCCGCTTGGGTATAGGAAAAGCTTCGGGGGGCCCCGGGACCTCTAGGAACTTGTCCATCTTACATAATTTCTCTGGAATGACCAAATTGTCACAATCATCCAGAGTAGACAACACCTCCTTAAGCAGAGCGCGGAGATGTTCCAATTTAAATTTGAATGTAATCACATCAGGTTCAGCTTGTTGAGAAATTGTCCCTGAATCTGAAATTTCTCCCTCAGACAAAACCTCCCTGGCCCCCTCAGACTGGTGTAGGGGCATGTCAGAACCATTATCATCAGCGTCCTCATGCTCTTCAGTATTTTCTAAAACAGAGCAGTCGCGCTTTCGCTGATAAGTGGGCATTTTGGCTAAAATGTTTTTGATAGAATTATCCATTACAGCCGTTAATTGTTGCATAGTAAGGAGTATTGGCGCACTAGATGTACTAGGGGCCTCCTGCGTGGGCAAGACTGGCGTAGACGAAGGAGGGGATGATGCAGTACCATGCTTACTCCCCTCACTTGAGGAATCATCTTGGGCATCATTTTCTCTAAATTGTTTGTCACATACATCACATCTATTTAAATGAGAAGGAACCTTGGCTTCCTCACATACAGAACATAGTCTATCTGATAGTTCAAACATGTTAAACAGGCATAAACTTGATAACAAAGTACAAAAAACGTTTTAAAATAAAACCGTTACTGTCACTTTAAATTTTAAACTGAACACACTTTATTACTGAATATGTGAAAAAGTATGAAGGAATTGTTCAAAATTCACCAAAATTTCACCACAGTGTCTTAAAGCCTTAAAAGTATTGCACACCAAATTTGAAAGCTTTAACTCTTAAAAAACGGAACCGGAGCCGTTTTTATATTTAACCCCTATACAGTCCCTGGTATCTGCTTTGCTGAGACCCAACCAAGCCCAGAGGGGAATACGATACCAAATGACGCCTTCAGTAAGCTTTTTCTATGTATCTGAGCTCCTCACACATGCATCTGCATGCCTTGCTTCCCAAAAACAACTGCGCATTAGTGGCGCGAAAATGAGGCTCTGCCTATGATTAGAGAAGGCCCCCAGTGAAAAAGGTGTCCAATACAGTGCCTGCCGTTTCTTTAACATAATTCCCAAGAATAAAATAACTCCTCAAAGCTATAAACTATTAAAAATGCTTATAAATCAATCGTTTTAGCCCAGAAAAATGTCTACCAGTCTTTAAAGCCCTTGTGAAGCCCTTTATTCTTATTTAATAAAAATGGCTTACCGGATCCCATAGGGAAAATGACAGCTTCCAGCATTACCAAGTCTTGTTAGAAATGTGTCATACCTCAAGCAGCAAAAGTCTGCTCACTGTTTCCCCCAACTGAAGTTAATTCCTCTCAACAGTCCTGTGTGGAAACAGCCATCGATTTTAGTAACGGTTGCTAAAATCATTTTCCTCTTACAAACAGAAATCTTCATCTCTTTTCTGTTTCAGAGTAAATAGTACATACCAGCACTATTTTAAAATAACAAACTCTTGATTGAAGAATAAAAACTACATTTAAACACCAAAAAACTCTAAGCCATCTCCGTGGAGATGTTGCCTGTGCAACGGCAAAGAGAATGACTGGGGAAGGCGGAGCCTAGGAGGGATCATGTGACCAGCTTTGCTGGGCTCTTTGCCATTTCCTGTTGGGGAAGAGAATATCCCACAAGTAAGGATGACGCCGTGGACCGGACACACCTATGTTGGAGAAAGAGGTTTATCACATCAGAAGTAGCGCACATATTACAGGTTGAAAATAAATGCGTTTGCAATTGAATGTTACTCGCGTCAGGATATTGTGACTTCAGAGCTCTGGTTAACTGTTAGGCTTGACTAAAAAGTTGCACAAAACACATCAAAATTATATTTAAAAGTACATAATAACACCGTGTAATAAAAATTATTAAAAAAATAACATTTCAATACTAAGGGCTGCAAAAGGGCTTTAACATAGAGATACATACATTTACATGTCTAAATATGTATGTATATATATATATATATATATATATATATATATATATATATATACAGTATATATATATATATATATATATATATATATACAGTATCTCACAAAGGTGAGTACACCCCTCACATTTTTGTAAACATTTTATTATATCTTTTCATGTGACAACACTGAAGAAATCACACTTTGCTACAATGTAAAGTAGTGAGTATACAGCCTGTATAACAGTGTATATTTGCTATCCCCTCAAAATAACTTAACACACAGCCATTAATGTCTAAACCGTTGGCAACAAAAGTGAGTACACACCTAAGTGGAAATGTCCAAATTGGGCCCAATTAGCCATTTCCCCTCCCCGGTGCCATGTAACTCATTAGTGTTACAAGGTCTCAGGTGTGAATGGGGAGCAGGTGTGTTAAATTTGGTGTTATCGCTCTCACACTCTCTCATACTGGTCACTGGAAGTTCAACATGGCACCTCATGGCAAAAATCTCTCTGAGGATCTGAAAAAAAGAATTGTTCTACATAAAGATGGCCTAGGCTATAAGAAGATTGCCAAGACCCTGAAACTGAGCTGCAGCATGGTGGGCAAGACCATACAGTGGTTACAGAGGACAGGTTCCACTCAGAACAGGCCTCGCCATGGTCGACCAAAGAAGTTGAGCGCATGTGTTCAGCTCTGTGATGTCGTCATGGAGGAGTGAAAGAGGACTCCAGTTGCAACCTGTGAAGCTCTGGTGAACTCCATGCCCAAGAGGGTTAAGGCAGTGCTGGAAAATAATGGTGGCCAGACAAAATATTGACACGTTGTGCCCAATTTGGACATTTCCACTTAGGGGTGTACTCACTTTTGTTGCCAACGGTTTAGACATTAATGGCTGTGTGTTGAGTTATTTTGAGGGGACAGCAAATTTACACTGTTATACAGGCTGTACACTCACTACTTTACATTGTAGCAAAGTGTAATTTCTTCAGTGTTGTCACATGAAAAGATATAATAAAACATTTACTAAAATGTGAGGGGTGTACTCACTTTTGTGAGATTGTGAGATACTGTATATATATATGTTTATATGAGTTTATATGTGTATTTACAGACATATATTATATATATATATACACATAAACACATATGTATGTATATATACACAGTATATATATATATATATATATATATATACACATAAACACATATGTATGTATATATACACAGTATATATATATATATATATATATATATATATATATATATATATTATATATGTGCATTGGAGCCCTTTGCAGCTAAGTAGCTTAAAAGAGGAAAAATCATATTTATGCAATATTCATATTTTTAAAAAGTGTTTATAAATATTTCACATTCCAATGTTCTTCAAATAAGGGAATATGTTATAAGTATTTATAAATAGATATTCCGATATATATCTGTATATATCTATACCTATATATAATCATATAAATATATAAGTATAGATATATATTTTACTTAAAATAAAAACTAATATATCTAGATAGATAGATAGATAGATAGATAATCCCAAGAAAGCGCACTCTCACTGTCATTTGCAACTGCCAGGGTGCCAATGATTAAAACATGGCAATGGAAGCACTCTCTGGTCCTTTTCAATCCAATCCTATCACAGGATCACAGGAATGAAAAGGTCCAGTGAGTGCTTCCATTTATATATATATTTATATATATATATATATATATATATATATATATATATATATATATATATATGTGTATTTATGAATAAATAGAACATATTCTTCTATGTGAAGAGCATTGGTATGTAAAATATTTATATTTCATGTCGGGTTTGTTGGGTGTTTGCAAAATTCGAACTTAGGCTTTTGTGCTCGTTGGGTTAGTGCTCATGCGAAAACTTTGTGTTCAATTAAGTACAGCATTTCTTTAAAATAGCAAACATATTTCATTGACATCAGTTATAACTATAAATATGATATAAATATCAGAATTAGCTTATTACATGCTCATAAGTCCCATGTCTGCTTATAAACTAGGACTCCCAATGTCAATAATCCTTGGGAACAAGAGCCTTCATAAAAAGACATTTAAATCAAGAGGAGTAGCCATAAATGGTATGGTAGAAAAAAAATGACACTTAGGTTTAGCAGAAGTGTCAGTTTCTAGGCAAATTTGGAAAGTGCTAACATGTCTAGCCCACTTTGACCTTCATGACGAGACAGATGCAGATGTTATATTCCACTAAAGTGTAGTAAAAATATGGCAACTTGCTAGAAGGAGCTTGGAGAATGATATTATGGGTGAACTCCATAAAAAATGAATAGTATTTCAGAGACCCGGAGAGAAGAGTAAGGGCTCATTTCCATTGAGCCGCAATTTGGTTTGCGTGCGCTTGCAAACCATTAAATATGCTGTCGGAAGCAATATCATTCAACGACTGCTTCCAACGGCCTGTTATAACTCAATTTTGGCAACCGGACTCCGGCTACCAAAAACATTTTCGTGTCCCATAGAAAGTATCAGAACCCGCTAATCCTTAAATAATACCAGGTTTCCAATTACCATGCAAACTGTTAATACACTGTTACATTTATTAACCACTAAACTGCAATCCCCCCACATCGCAACTAACAATAAAAGTTATTAACCTCTAAACCATCATTCCCCAACATCGCAACTAACAATAAAATGTATTAACCTCTAAACCGCCATTCCCCACATCACAAAGTACCTATTTACACTATTAACCTCTAAACCGCCATTCACCCACATTGCAAAGTACCTATTTAAACTATTAACCCTTAATCCGCCATAACCCCACATCGCAAAGTACCTATTTAAACTATTAACCCGTAATCTGCCATTCCCCCACAGCGCAATCTACCTATTTAAACTATTAACCCCTAATCCACCCCCCATGCAATCTACCTTTTTAAATTATTAACCCCTAATCCGCCATCCCCCCACAACACAAATAACTAATCTAATCACTAAGCCCCCAAACCTAACACCCCCTAAATTAACCCCCATTACATAAAATAAACAAATACTGTTACAATTAATATAAAAAATCCTAACATTACTTTAAAAATAAACCTAAGATTAAATTAAAATAAATAAATCTAAAATTACAAAAAATAAAAAAAGAATAAAATTACAGAAAAAAATAAAGCAAATGATCAAAAATAACATTTTTTAAACCTAATCTAATACCCCTATAAAAATAAAAAGTCCCCCCCAAAATAAAAACACCCCCTAATCTAAGACTAAACTACCGATAGCCTTTAAAAGGGCCTTTTGTAGGGCATTGCCCTAAAGCGATCAGCTCTTTTACATAAAAATACAAATTAACCCCCAAAATAAAAACCTAACACTAAAAAAACCTAAGCTACCCATTGCCCCTAAAGGGGCATTTGTATGGGCATTGCCCTTAAAAGGGCAATCCGCTCTTTTGCAGCCCATTAAAATAACAAAGTCCTAATCTAAAGAAAAAACCCACTCAAAAAAATGTAAATAAAACCTAAATCTAACCCCCAAATAGGTACTCACCGTTCCTGATGTCCGGCGGAGAAGGTCTTCTAGGCGCTGCAGGTCTTCTTCCAGGCGGCGACATCTTCATCCAGGGCAAAGGCAGCGTGGAGCGGAGGTGACCACGGAACAGGACCGGCGACCACGGAGCCATCCAGTGTGGAGGGTTCTCTTCGTATGATCGTCGTTGCACACTGAAGCTTGAATGCAAGGTACCCGTTTTTTTATTGGGGTACCGTTGCATTCCTATTGGATGATATTTTCAATCAGCCAATACGATGAGAGCTACTGAAATCCAGTTGGGATTTTATAGAAATAGTCACTATGTATTCTACCATAGTATCTTATGAGAAATAATACACCTAGCCATTAATTATTTTAAAACAATAATAATATATTTTACTTTTTTGTGATTAACTTATAAGAATTCCTTTTCATATGCTTCAAGGGACAGCCTAGTCAAATTACTTTCCGGCTTTAGATAGGGCATGCAATTTTAAACAACTATCCAATTCATTTTTATCATAAAATTGGCTTTGTTCTTTTGGTATTCTTAGTTGAAAGCTAAACCTAGGTAGGCTCATTTGTTTATTTCTAAGACTTTGAAGGCCGCCTCTTATCGCAATCCATTTGACCGTTTTTCACAGCTAGAGGGCATTAGTTCATATGTGTAATAAAGATAACATTTTGCTCACGCCTGTGGAGTTACTAATGAGAGGGCACTGATTGGCTACAATGCAAGTGTGTCAAAAGAATTGATACAAGGTAATCAGTGAGGTAAAAAGTATATAATAATACAACCATGTTGGTTATGCAAAACTGGGGAATGGGCAATTACGTTATTATGTATCTTTTTAAACAATACAAATTCTGGAGTTGACTGGTTCTTTAAGTAAATCTTGTCTCATTTTTTATATACCATTGACATTTACTGTGAGTCATTATTCTAGATATGCTTTACTCAGATTGTAACCAGACATAATAAACAAGGCCACAAACATTACTTTTACCTTAAGTTGTATCACTCATATTGTTAACAGCATAAGCAAACAATCCCAGCCCTCTTACTACATAGGGAAATAACTTGCAGTCATGGAACTAAATGAATCACTGCATTCACTGTTCCAGGCTTTCACCAACACTTTGAATTAAACTTTGTTTATCACACTGTTGTTGACCAGATACGCCTGTATTAAAAAACTCAACACTGACTGCAGAAGTTTTGCTCCCAAATTCCATAAGATCAGTTTAACAACTCTTCAGAGACAACGACCATATACTTTAAAAATGAATGCGCAGTTTCCAGTTATACTGTCCTTTAAAGGTACACTGAAGTCCAAATTAAACTTTTATGATTCAGATAGAGCATGCAGTTTTAAGACACTTTTCAATTTACTTAAAGGGCCATTGTAGTCGTTTCTGATGTAAGCATTAATCAATAGTTTAGTAAGTGCATACAATGTTATTAATATATACTTATTAAATGTTTTTCAGTGTTTTAAAGATATTTCTCTTACAAATGTATGTCCCTTTCACTGCCCATGAAAATCTCTGATTCAGCTCCCAATGATAAACCTAGTTGTACGACCGAAATGGAAGTCAGAGCATGTGCATTAGAAACTGCATCTAGCTCGTCACAACTACTGCAAAGAAGCTCAGGTTACTAGATGTCAATCAAAATCCAAACTCTCCCGTCTGCGCACTGACGAGAGAGACGATTATCAGTGGATGCTATAGCAACCTTTAAAGTTTAATGCAGAGCTGATAACGCTCTGCATAAAAGGAGCTTCACGGAGTGAAATATTTTAGTAGCAGTTTATTTTTTTGAGCTTGACATTTGTATTGTATTTATGCGTTAGGGACTTTACTCAAATAGCTCCTTTTAAAGTTGGGTCAGTCTTTTTTCAAGTAAAGAAACATGGGGGTCTGTAATGATTATTGACACGCTAGCAACTGGTTTCCCTTATGAACGTATACACCAGCCCTGCTAGCGTGTCAGTTTCGTCAATGTGCTGTAGCCGGATCAATAGAAAATGTACACATATAGCTTTTAAAACTTGCATTGTAAAGCTCATAACTTTTATATAAGATATTATGTCAATGCACATTTATAATAAAGCCTATAATAGTAGAGGTATATTATGAGTAAATTTACTCATACTATAATAGGCTATAATATCCTTTTACATTGAAATAACATCTAATATAACATTTATGAGCCTTACAATGCAAGTTCAACAGTTATATGTGTAAATTTTCTATTTATGCAGGCTATAGCACATTGACAAAACTGACACGCTAGCAGGGCTGGAGTATACATTGCCAAGGAAAACCAGTTCCTCTGCTAGTGTCTCAGTCAGCGTTCCCCTTGTTACAAAAAGCAGAAGGAAGGAATCAGACTCTAGCGTAATTAAGGCTGGGGCTCCTGGGGTAGGATAATAGGTTTAGTTAGGTAAGGAGTGCAAAAGATAAGCAAGTAGGCAGGGACAATAGGATTGGACTAAGGAGAGATAAGGCAGGTAGGAGGGAGGGCTTAGGGGAAGGGGGTATATGAGAAGTGAACAGGAAGTGGAGCCCATAATAATTCTTTTTTCTATTTTCCCCCCACCCACCCGGCATTAGGAATGGTAAAGAGAGAAAGGAGGAAGTACATTGGAGAGGTCACGAAAAGAAGAAAAAAGAGCAATATAAACATGGATAAGGGCAGGATGATGACCATTTAGTTGGATCTTTATAAGACCGCCTGTGTTCCCCTTATGGAAGTTACAAAAGGCTGCAGCTGGAGGTTGGCAGGTGACGCAAATCGGTCTAAGCTAGCCAAAGGCATTAAGGTTACAAGCAGCATAGCAGGAGAAAAGCTGTATTGGTCCGAGTATTGCAGTGAAAATGGGGCGGGCATAGAGGGGGCAGGATGATCCCGCTGCATATCCGGCCTTGGGTTGTGATCCGGTGGTCTAGCTACTGGGCAGGCTTTGCAGTGGGTTATTCTGTATCTCCTCATGCCTCGCCACAGGGGTTTGTGGTCCCCCCCTGATGCGTGGCCCCATATTCTTGCAATGCTGTTGCATTTTGGAAATTTGGAAAATTGTTGTGTTGAAATGGAATTATTGAAATTTGCTATAAAAGGTATTTTGCTAAGGAACCCAAAATATAATCTAAAATTAAAAGTGACCTTTCCATTTTTTTTTTGTTGAAATCTTTTTATTGATTTTTCACATATTATGTAAAATGAACATGTAACATCATCAATATCAATAAATAAACAATCAAACAGTAACAATACAGTCTTCAAATTATTTCTCTCATTATACATTCAATTAGTACAATTTAAATCTTTTACTTTTTTCTCTCTAGATTCCTTACCCCAAACTGTAACCTTCAAATCTCAGGGGTTGTCGGATAGCATTCTGGACTAGCCTCCCATCTTACAATCTAATTTTTTTCCCCTTCCTCCATATATTTATATCTGTTTAATTTTAATAATCTTAGTGATCTGGAACTCCCCTGATATATTCCCTTACAGACCTTAGGTTCTGATGTTATCTAAGTGGCTAAGGTTCTAGCTCTATTTACCTTTTCTATATGCATAATATATGGTTCCCATTGTTGGATAAATTTGTTTCTAGTGTTCAGTATGGCTGCTGAGGCACTCGCCATATTGTAGTGATAGTTGATTCTCTTCTCGATATAATCAAATGTGGGGGGGTCTCCCCTCCAAAATCTAGCTATAGAGATCCTTACTATGGTACAAATCATTGCTACTAATTTATGGTGTCTTTTACTAATGTCTTCTGTAGGGAAGTGTAGTAAGGCTTGTTCTGGGGTTAGATCAATCTCAGTCTCAAGGATATTTCCTAAATAAGCTGATGTCATGTCCCATATTCTTTTAACTTTCTCGCACTGCCACCACATATGTAAATATGTACCAGTCTCTCCACATCCCCTATAGCACATATGGGGATTATCTATCTGAGCATTGGTAAGTCTTGTGGGGTACATATACCATTTATATACAACCTTGATATAGTTTTCTTTTAGCAATGCATTTGGGGAGAATGAAAGGCCTCTATCAATGTTTGAAAGCCACGTCTCTAATGTCCAGGTCCTGTTTAAGTCCTGTTCCCATTTGGTCATAAAATGACTCTTCTCTTTGCTGATTCCCTCACTAAATAATGGGTATAATAGTGCAATTAATCCCTTCCCACGAGTATTGGACAGGCATATTGTCTCTAATGTGGTGTTAGATGGGGGTTTATTTGATCCCATTATTTCTCGTACCCTAGATGTGAGCTGTAGGTAATGATACCATTCATTTTGTTCTGGGGTGCCTAATTCCTTGTATTGGGAAAAGGTCAGTATTTTATTTCTTATGAGTGTGTCCGCTATTCGATAAAGGCTCTTGTTTTCCCATTTCTTTTGGATATGTGTGCTAATGAGTGAAGTGATTGGAGCTAATGGTGTCAGTCTTGATCTAACATTAATTATGGGGTATGTCTTGGTTAGTTTATCCCAGATAAAGGTGGTATGTCTAATCGAGACATATTCCTCAATATGCCAAGGTCGATGTTGTTTCGTCGCCCAGAGAATAGTGTCTAATCTTCCTACCTCTAAGATGTCTTTCTCTAACTGTACCCACTGGGGTGTTTGATCTATCCTATACCAATGTGTGGTCTGTGCCATTCTGGCTGCATAGTAGTATGCAATTAGATTTGGTAATCCAATCCCTCCTTTTCTCCTATGCCTCATCAGATTTTGTTTGCTTATTCTTGCTCTCCTGCCCTGCCAGATGTACTTTAAAATTTCCTTTTGCAAGTTATGTAACTCAGCAGTTGGGATAGTTATCGGGAGGGTTCTGAATAAGTATAAGAGTTTAGGGAGTATTGTCATTTTGACTGATATGATCCTCCCGTAGAGTGATATATTATATTTGGCCCATTTAAGTAGAAGTTCTCTAATCTGTAAAAACATGGGGGTATAGTTTTCTTTGTATAGTTTATTGATATCATTTGTGAGATTAACACCTAGATATTTAAGGGATGATCTAACCCAATTAAACGTAAAGTTTATTTCTAATAACTTCTTTGTCGTATTTGGGAGGTGAGTACTAAGGGCTTCACATTTACTTTCATTAATTTTATAACCCGATAATAGACTAAATTTATTTATAATAGAATATATTACTGGCAAGGAAAGAAGCGGCTTCGTTACTGCAAGGATGACATCATCCGCAAAAAGGGATATTTTATATTCTCTATCTCCTACCCTAAGTCCTGCAATATCTGGGTTATCTCTTATTAGCACTGCTAATGGCTCAATGCATATTGCGAAAAGCAAGGGAGACAGAGGGCACCCTTGTCTTGTGCCATTTCGAATTTGAATTCGTGTTGATTGATATCCTGAAAGCCTAATGAATGCATCAGGAGTGGAATATATTCTTTTTAGAGCATTAATGAAGGGCCCCCTGACTCCCATTTTATGAATCACTGCAAACATATAGTCCCAATTGACTCTGTCAAATGCCTTCTCTGCGTCCAAAGCTAGAAACAGAGAAGGCACTTTCTTCACTGTCGCAAAATTAATTAGGTCAATCACTTTTCGTGTATTATCTGGAGCTTCTCTCTGTGAGATGAAGCCTACTTGATCTGTATCTATCAATTTTCTAATGGGCAGGGCTAATCTATTTGCAAGAATTTTAGTGAACAATTTCAAATCCTGATTAATTAATGAGATTGGCCGGTAATTCTGACAATATTGTGTGTTCTTTCCAGGCTTCGGAATGACTGTCACCCTTGCAGTTAACAGATCTGGGGGGATATCTACGCCTTGTAAAATATTATTATATAAAGTCACCAGTAAGGGAGCCACCGATAGTTGCAAATCTTTATAGAACGAGCCTGGAAACCCATCCGGGCCCGGTGCCTTATTTCTTTTTAATTCCTTAATGGCCAGTAGAACTTCTTGTATCGTGACAGGGGCATTTAGGGAATCTAATTCTTCTTCTGTTACTGTGTGTAATTTACTATTTCCTAGGAAGTTGTCTAATTCTTTCCTTATGCTAATTCCTGATTTGGTAATGGGTAAATTGTAAAGTTTATTATAGAATTCAGCGAATGTATTTGCTATTTGGAGTGGGTCATTAGTGACTTGGCCGTTAGCCTTTTGAATTTGTGGAATAGTGGAGGCCCTAGTCATTTCCTTTAGTTTGTTCGCTAGCATCCTATCTGGCTTGTTTCCATATATATAATATCTAGTGTCTACCACTTTGATCGATTGGACCGCCTCCCTGTCTAGAAGTTGATTTAGTTCCTCGTTTTTGCTGTTGAGTAGTTTTACTAGTTTATTTTGCTTCTTTTTTACTACCTGGTCCCTTATGGTATCAATTTCATTTCTAAGCTCCTCTATTCTGGAGTTGTGTGCTTTCCTAAGTCTACCTGACTCTTCTATCAGTAACCCTCTCAAAGAGGCTTTAAGTGCACTCCAAACAAAGTTTGGATTTGTCGTGGTCCCTTCATTTATAGTTACAAAGTCTTTAATATGCTTTTGTATCTTCTGCAGTAGTATGTCATTTTGAAGTAGGCTAGGGTGCAGAGACCAGGACCTAGCTCTGTGTGGATTAATCATCCCTTCAAACTCCACTATCACCATGTCATGATCTGACCATGCACAATTGCGTATGGTAGCAGATGTTATTAGTGGTAAGAGCAACTGGCTAACCAATATTAGGTCTATTCTAGAATATGTGCCATAAACCGTAGAATAAAAGGTATAATCTCTAACTCCTTTGTTAAATGCTCTCCAGCTGTCTATGAGGTTAAAATCTAAGAGTAGGTCTTTTAGGAGTTGCTGTGCCGGGGTTGATCGCCTTTTTTTGCCAGCTATTTGTGTGGTTCTGTCTAAATCATCATTTAATGTCAAATTAAAGTCCCCCCCTTTGATGATCTTACTTTTTTTCCAGCTTGATAATAGTCTGCTTATTCTAGATATAAAGGGCCCTTGATTGTCGTTAGGTGCATATACATTCATTAAAATTACCGGGGTATTGTGGATTGAGCCTTTTACAACTAAAAATCTCCCTTCCTTGTCTTTGAGAATTTCCTCTTTCTTAAAATTTAGGGAGGCATGAAGGAGAATGGACACCCCACACCTTTTCTTGTTATTAAGTGCATGGAATTGCAATGGGTAGTTCTTATCCCAATATTTGGGTGTAGATTCTGAAGTAAAGTGTGTCTCCTGTATCATAATTATGTGGGCATTTTGGGATTTATATTCTGCAATCGCTTTTTTCCTTTTTATGTTGGTGTTTAACCCCCTTACATTATGAGATATAAGTTTAATGTGCATAGTTTCTATCTGGGTATATGCTTATGTTGGTCAAATTGTTTCTAGAGATGTTTCTTTGTGGACCTGTCTTATACATCATCAACATTTGAACATTTGAGACTGTACATAACTTTAAACAATAACAAAATAAATACTTACAACCTGCTGCGTGCTTGCGCATCAGTAAAAATACAAGTACTATTAACTTAGGTCAACTCTGGAACTCTCGACAACATTTCTTTGGTCTCATCTCATGAAGATAGATAATGAGCAAATGATATCAACAATACTAAAACAAAAAGCTGAGATATGAAAGACAAATAAAAAGCAATATTAGGTAATAAAGTGTGATAGGAAGTGAGAAATGCTAATATATAGCAACTAGGAAAGGGTATAAATGAACCCTGGACTCTCATGATATAACGTTGGATTTAGTCCTCCTCATATCAGCAACATGAAAGTCTAGGTGATAACGAGTTTAAATCTTCTTATATTTATCTTCTTGTGATCCTTAGGACAGTTCTCCTAATAGTCCACCTCTTCCTGCAGTAGTATGGGTCTCAACATCCAACAAGGAGAATGTCATGTTACTGTAGATGGTTCCTCTGGAGAGCTGTCGTCATCCTCTTCTCTGGTCGAATTTGGCTTCATTTTTTGGGGTTTTCCCCTTTTGTTTACTACAGACCAGTCCTTCTGTATAGGCTTTCTCAAAGGCTTTGGTGTGGCTTGGGACTCTCCTTCTTCAACTTGGATTTCCAGTTTAGATAGAATCATTAGTCCCTCTTCCAACGTTGAGCAAGAGTGTGTGATGTTTTTATGGGTAAAAATCAGTTTGAATGGAAAGTTCCATCTATACCTTAGATTTTCTCTTAAGAGAGCTGTCACCACTGGTCTCATCTCCCTTCGTCTTCTCAGTGTTATTGGCGATAGATCAGTAAAGATCTGGATATTGTGCCCCTCATATGTAATAGTGCGAGCTTGTCTGGCTGCTTGTAGGATCATTTCTTTAATATGAAAGTAGTGTAATTTGACAATAATATCCCTTGTCTTGGATTGGGAGGGTTTGGTCAAAGCTCTATGCACTCTGTCCATTAGCAGCATGTTGGGTTCCGTATCTGGGATTAATTGGTGAAAAATTTCAGTTATATCAGCTTGTAAGTTTTTATAGTCCTCCGGGAGGTTTCTGATTCGAAGGTTAGAGCGTCTGGATCTGTTCTCCAGATCTTCTACTTGATCTTCAAGCTTTTTAATGTAAATGGAGTGGTCTAAAAGTGTATGCTGAATTTGGGGAATTTCTTCTGAAATATCTTCTAGCTTGTTTTCAATTTCTGTTGTTCTACCTCCAATATCCCTAATGTCCTGCTTGAGATCATATAGGGCAGTTTTTAGCTCTTCGTGAAAAAAAGATTTTATTTGATTCAGAAGTTCATTATTTGGAATATCTCCCTGATGTCCATTTTCCTCCTCTGAGGTTTCTATCAGGGTGTGTTGTTTTGGCGAACAAGTAGTTTTATCCAATGTTTTTAACTTTGTTTGTGATTTTGAGAGACATTCTTTCATGGATTGGTTTCTGCTTTTCATTTTGTTTTATGGTTATTCCCTCCTTACAGAGTATTTATAACAGTTTTCTGTCTTTCTCTTATGAGGTGTTCTCAGCCAGTCAGCTATATAAGAATAAAGAAGGGTCACAATTCCAATATCTCAGCTCTATTACAGCATTTCTGAGGGTATTATCTCATTACCGCAGTTCTCAGTTGTTCCAGGCCGACCTTTATTACTACCGCATTTAAAACATTTCCAGATTTGCAAAAATAATGAACATCATCTTGATTTTTTTAGATAGGGAATTCAGGTTCTAATGTCATATGACCTTTGAGAGCTGCTTATTTAGTCTACTAATCGTGTCCTGATAGCGCCCCTGTAGTTGCACAGTCAAGTTAGGAAGACTTTTAGATGTTATAAATGTCAACTCTTATTGAAAAGAACCTAAAACTTATGAATCCCCTATTTGATGAATACTACATTTACATAGATATAAGTTATGTAGCCTGAATTGTGTTATTTAGACATACAAGCCTGTTGTAGTTCCCACGTGGGGCTCTGTGATCTCCAGGCCACACTCTTGCTGTTTTATGTTCACTGGACCTTATATAAATTAATAAATCTCGTGCAGATAGATTACCATCAATCCCTTATGCTCCAAGTTTAGTGGGAAAGTATATTATAAATATAGAGGAAAGCTGTAGCATATTACCTTCTGCCTCTGCACCTTTCTTTTCAGGCTGTGGCCTTCCAAAAATGTGTCCCTTTTTATTTAGATGATAAGCTGTAATCAGCCCTCCTGGGCTCTTCCTAGATGCTCCCCAGCTGGCTAGTGCAAAGCTGCTCTATTGTGGCCTTGTTGTTGCTGTTGCCGAGTTCCGATGTAGGCCGAAGCCTCAGACTTTCCTGAGAATCGCTCTGGTTCTCCCAACCAGCCTGCTTCCGATTCTGCTTTTTCCTCCGAAAATCTGCCCAGAAAAGCTTCTAAAGGTCTCCCAAACACTTGCCTGATGTAGCTGTAGTATTTGCTAGCCCTAATATTCACTTTTGTTCACTTTGATAACTTTTATTTGCAGGAGCTTCAGCAAGACACTTCTGCTCTGCAGCTCTCCAAGCTCCGCCTGTGACCTTTCCATTTTTATTGGCAAATAACTTTGTTGTGTCTTTATTTCAGGTGGGGAACAAAATAATAAAATGGTATAACAAGTTGAGTAATACAGTAAAAAAGGGTTTTGGCAATAAATGCAAAAGGTTATGTTGATGGTTATTGGGAAGGAGGAATGGAGCCTCTAAGCCTTACATTCGGCTAGATTACGAGTCTTGCGTTAGCCTTAAAAAACAGCGTTGAGAGGTCCCAATGCTGCTTTTTAACACCCGCTGGTATTACAAGTCTGGCAGGTACAGGTGTACCGCTCACTTTTTTTCCGTGACTCGAGCATACCGCAAATCCCCTTACGTAAATTGCTTATCCTATCTTTTCAATGGGATTTTCTTAACGCCGGTATTACGAGTCTTGGAAGAAGTGAGCGGTAGACCGTCTCCTGTCAAGACTCCTACCGCATTAAAAAGTCAGTAGTTAAGAGTTTTATGGGCTAACGCCGTAACATAAAACTCGTAACTAAAGTGCTACATAGTACACTAACACCCATAAACTACCTATTAACCCCTAAACCGAGGCCCCCCCACATCGCAAACACTATAATAAAAATTTTAACACCTAATCTGCCGAACCGGAGATCGCCACCACTATAATAAATGTATTAACCCCTAAACCGCCGCCTCACAAACACTAGTTAAATTTTATTAACCCCCTAATCAGCCGTCCCTAACATCGCCGATACCTACCTACATTTATTAACCCCTAATCTGCCACCCACAACGTCGCCGCCACTATATTAAAGTTATTAACCCCTAAACCTAAGTCTAACCCTAAGTCTAACCCCCCTAACTTAAATATAATTTAAAATAAATCTAAATAAAATTACTATTATTAAATAAATTATTCCTATTTAAAACTAAATACTTACCTATAAAATAAACCCTAAGCTTGCTACAATATAAATAATAGTTACATTGTATCTAGCTTAGGGTTTATTTTTATTTTACAGGCAAGTTTGTATTTATTTTAACTAGGTACAATAGTTATTAAATAGTTATTAACTATTTATTAACTTCCTAGTTAAAATAAAGACAAATTTGCCTGTAAAATAAACTCTAACCTAAGTTACAATTACACCTAACACTACACTATCATTAAATTAATTACCTAAACTAACTACAATTAAATACAATTAAATAAAATAAACTAAAGTACGGAAAACCCCCCACTAAATTACAGAAAATAATAAAATAATGAAATTTTTCTAAACTAATTACACCTAATCTAATCCCACTAATAAAATAAAAAAGCCCCCAAAAATAATAAAAAGCCCTACCCTATACTAAATTACAAATAGCCCTTAAAAGGGCTTTTTGCGGGGCATTGCCCCAAAGTAATCAGCTCTTTAACCTGTAAGAAAAAATACAATACCAACATTAAAACCCACCATCCACACACCCAACCCTACTCTAAAACCCACCCAATCCCCCCTTAATAAAACCTAACACTAACCCCTTGAAGATCACCCTAACTTTAGACATCAACCGGGCAGAAGTGGTCCTCCAGAGGGGCAGAAGTCTTCATCCAATCCGGGCAGAAGAGGACCTCCAGATGGGCAGAAGTCTTAATCCAGGCGGCATCTTCTATCTTCATCCATCTGGAGCGTAGCGGGTCCATCTTCAAGCCAGCCGACACGGAGCATCCTCTTCCAGCGACATCCAAATGAAGAATGAAGGTTCCTTTAAATGACGTCATCCAAGATGGCGTCCCTTGAATTCCGATTGGCTGATAGGATTCTATCAGCCAATCGGAAATAAGGTAGGAAAAATCCTATTGGCTGATGCAATCAGCCAATAGGATTGAAGTTCAATCCTATTGGCTGATCCAATCAGCCAATAGGATTGAGCTTGCATTCTATTGGCTGTTCCAATCAGCCAATAGAATGCGAGCTCAATCCTATTGGCTGATTGCATCAGCCAATAGGATTTTTCCTACCTTAATTCCGATTGGCTGATAGAATCCTATCAGCCAATTGGAATTCAAGGGACGCCATCTTGGATGACGTCATTTAAAGGAACCTTCATTCTTCATTTGGATGTCGTTGGAAGAGGATGCTCAGCGTCGGCTGGCTTGAAGATGGACCTGCTCCGCTCTGGATGGATGAAGATAGAAGGTGCCGCCTGGATGAAGACTTCTGCCCATCTGGAGGTCCTCTTCTGCCCGGATCGGATGAAGACTTCTGCCCCTCTGGAGGACCACTTCTGCCCGGTTGGGTGAAGACGTCTCAAGGTAGGGTGATCTTCAGGGGGTTAGTGTTAGGTTTTATTAAGGGGGGATTGGGTGGGTTTTAGAGTAGGGTTGGGTGTGTGGGTGGTGGGTTTTAATGTTGGGGGGGTATTGTATTTTTTTTTACAGGTAAAAGAGCTGTGCCCCGCAAAAGGCCCTTTTAAGGGCTATTTGTAATTAAGTATAGGGTAGGGCTTTTTATTATTTTGGGGGGCTTTTTTATTTTATTAGGGGGATTAGATTAGGTGTAATTAGTTTAAATTGTAATTATTTAATTATTTTCTGTAATTTAGTGTTTGTTTTCGTACTTTCGTTTATTTAATTTAATTGTATTTAATTGTAGCTAGTTTAGGTAATTAGTTTAATGATAGTGTAGTGTTAGGTGTAATTGTAACTTAGGTTAGGGTTTATTTTACAGGTAAATGTGTCTTTATTTTAACTAGGTAGTTATTAAATAGTTAATAACTATTTAATAACTATTGTACCTAGTTAAAATAAATACAAAGTTGCCTGTAAAATAAAAATAAACCCTGAGATAGCTACAATGTAACTATTAGTTATACTGTAGCTAGTTTAGGGTTTATTTTATAGGTAAGTATTTTGTTTTAAATAGGAATTATTTAGTTAATGATAGTAATTTTATTTAGATTTATTTAAAATTATATTTAAGTTAGGGGGGTGTCAGGGTTAGGGTTAGACTTAGGTTTAGGGGTTAATATATTTATTATAGTGGCGGCGACATTGGGGGCAGCAGATTAGGGGTTAATAAATATAATGTAGGTGGTGGCGGTGTCCGGAGCGGCAGATTAGGGGTTAATTATATAATGTAGGTGGCGACGATGTCGGGGACGGCAGATTAGGGGTTAATAAGTATAAGATTAGGGGTGTTTAGACTCGGGGTTCATGTTAGGGTGTTAGGTGTAGACATAAAAAGTATTTCCCCATAGGAATCAATGGGGCTGCGTTAGGAGCTGAACGCTGCTCTTTTGCAGGTGTTTGTTTTTTTTTTCAACCATCTCTCCCCCGTTGATTCCTATGGGGAAATCGTGCACGAGCACGTTTTGCCAGCTCACCGCTACTGTAAGCAGCGCTGGTATTGAGGTGAGATGTGGAGCTAAATTGTGCTCTCCGCTCACTTTTTGCAGCTAACGCCAGGTTTAAAAAATAACGTAATACCAGAGTTGTTTGTAGGTGAGCGGTGAGCATAAACTGCTCGTTAGCACCGCACCTCTGTTACCGCAAAACTCGTAATCTAGGTGATTGATAGTGCACTATTGTGTGCGTTCTTCCGTGTCTGATCAGTAATCCTATGCTGATTGGACATTGGAAATCAAGGAAAAATCGCACATTTCTGGGGCGTTTGAAAAGACCCCGTCTTGGGACTATTTTGGCAACTTTCAAGGAAATTTTTGAAAATAAAAAAATAGTTTTTAAAAAATAAATATACCAATTAATTTATTATGGACCTTTAAAAAAATAAGTTATGCACAGTCACTTTATATGCACACTTTCTGAGGAACCAGCTACTACTGAGAATGTGCAAAAGTTCACAGTGTATGCATACATCAATTTGTGATTGGGTGATTGCAGTAACATGATATGAGGGGCCAGCAAACTGAAGTAAATTTAAAAATGTGTATTTAAAAAAAATGGATGCACTTGATTATTGAATACTACTGTTTATTTATCCTTTAACACTATTTGGAAGCTTCTATTATGGTATTATTATGCTGCCATTATAGTACTGCAATACCCTCTCCAGTATATTTTCTTGCACTGGATGGGCTTTCTTCTGGATCAGAAACCTGTGAGGGAGAAAGAACTCAGCATGCTGGTAAGACACAGTTGATGGGTGCTTCAGTTCAGGTAAGTGGCTCAGAAACTACACAGCCCAGGAGCTATCCAATTCTCTTCTTACAGATACTGTATAGCAGGGGGGGCAGCCTTACACAAGAGAAGCTTTATCTATGTGTTTAACATAGGAATTTGGTAAATGAGGCACAGGATAGTTCTTATCTAGCATCCTTAGGACTCCTTAGCAGCTCAATTCCCCATTTTTACCTCAAAAGCCTTATTTTTTGTCTTTTTCAAAAAAATGGGTTCTGTCTCTTTAAGAGAACCTGTAAATACTGTGTGCAGTTATCAGTTAGATCTCAAAAATCACAGTGCAGTTGGGCAGGAGGACACAGAGGCCTTATGACAGGTGTTTTTCACAATATAATAATCTAAAATGATAAATCGTATATAAAAAAAAATCTGCAGTATACCGCCATTATTTATTTTTCCCCTCTTTCCTCTAATTCCATTCTGAAATTGTGAGCTTCAGTTCCTGTTAGAAAAAGTGCAGAACGCTGTTATATTCCACACAGCCATTGGCTGCACACTCTAGTGACCTATTTATAATAGGCCAAAGCAGAGAAGGTAACCTAAGTTACAACATGGCAGCTCCCATTGTTTTATAGGCACTAAAACTTTACACTTATTTCGTCAATGTTTAAACAGCTAATGAAACTAAGAAACACATCTACATGTTATTCTCAGACTAATCTTTTCTTTAAATGCTTCATTCTAGCTAGCATTTATTTAGTGCTTAATGCCCCTTTAATTTTCATTCTCTTATCCCTTTTATGTTCTGAGGTGTGCTATAGACTAGTACTGGTGTAAATAATAATTGTATTCACAGTTTTTGTACAATTGGCTTTTAATTGTGTATCTGTCCACAGCTGTGTGTGTTGAGCAGCAAATTTAACCCCCCTTTATCCCACTAAGGCACACTTAGGGCTAGTTTCCATTGAGGTGGTAAAGTTTGTAAACTGGTGGTAAAAACATTTATTTCCATTAAAGTCTTTGGAGAATTGTTATGTTAACACCAGTTTACATACTTTACCACCTCAATGGAAACTAGCCCTTAGTTGGTGCCTCATGCAGGTCTGCCAAACCAGTATTACCACAACTTGTGTTATTTTTATGCAGCAAGCTAATCAAACTGCCTTAGTTTGTATAATGAGTTTATATATTCTAAATGGCTTATCTGCATTAAAATGAACAATTTGCATATTCATTTCTCATATAGGATATTTGTATGTATCACAGCTGCTTTAAATTACATTAAAAAATGTATACATATAATATTACATGTATGTCTTTGCTGCTAGAGAATGATCAGTTAAAGGGACAGTAAAGTCAAAACTAAACTTTCATGATTCAGATAGGGCATGCAATTTTAAACAACTTTCCAATTTACGTTTATCATCAAATTTGCTTTGTTCCCTTGGTGGTATTTTTGAAAAGCTAAACCTAGCTAGGCTCAAACTGATTTCTAAACAGTTGAAAACCGCCTCCTAGCTCAGAGCCTTTTGAAAGTTTTTCACAGTTAGACTGTGCTAGTTCACACGTGTCATATAGATAACATTGTGCTCACTCCCGTGAAGTTATTTAGGAGTCTTCCCTGATTGACTACACTGCATGTCTGTCAAAGGCACTTAGATAAGGAGGCTGTCTGCAAAGGCTTAGATAAAAGGTAATCACAGAGGTAAAAAGTGTATTTATATAACTGTGTTGGTTATGCAAAACTGGGGGATGGGTAATAAAGGGATTATCTATCTTTTTTAAATAAGAACATTTTTGGTGTAGACTGTCCCTTTAAGAAGGTTTTGTTACATTATCTATGTTATGGTTGCATGACTTTTCACAGGGTGATGTACAAATCTCTGTTACCTGCATGTTTATAACCATAAGGTATTTTATTGAAATCTGACATATGTTCTCGTCAGTTGTGATCAAAATGCGGAAACATCATTTCATAGTTGCCAACTGTCCTGATTTCCCTGGGTCAGTCACAGTTTTGGCCTCCTCTCCTTCAGCATAATGGTCTTTGGACTCTGTCACACATTGTAAAAAATCTATTCTGGGGTGTGGGGCGGGCTTTGCATAAATGTATTTACGGGATCAGAAATATATATCATATATACTGTATATATAAATATATATAATCTGTCTAACCCAGCGGTCCTTTTTTTTTTAAAAAAAAGCTGAACTTTCTTTTTTAATTCGTTTGTATTTAGCTGCTGGGAAGAATATTTGCTGATTTCGCATGAATATTACTAAGCGTATTTCTCAGACAGCACTTGTCACCTCCTCCTCTAGACGGCGCTGTGCAGGTTGTTGAGCTTTAAAACCTGCGTAACATGCCACGACCCCGTGACATCACATGCTGGGCGTGAGTTACAGGTGCAGAGCTGTACAGCGGCAGGTGCGTGGGAGGTGTTGAGAGATCAGGTAGGAGTGTTCTGTGTCAGTGAGAACGGGGGCACCGAGATACCTGGTCTGACCGGAGATTCTGCATCATATAATCGACGGTACTCTGAAGCCAGCGTCTGCATTTAGCGGTATGTCTAGACATAAATACGTATCAGAATTATGTGTAAATATTATTTATATTGTCCATGTTAACATATAGATGCACGGTGTAATAATGGCGCTCACACATTAATGGAATAAACCCTGTTATATTCTTCATGTGGCACTTTGGCGACAGGTAGACAAAACTGTACAGTTGGTTGAATAAACCAGTTTGCCTGCACCATGTTACGATTAATCACTTATTTACCCAATGTGTTGGGTATTTATTTGTATGTAGCCTGAGCTGCTATCTGATCTGGCTATTGAGTATCGGGTGAGTATTCTGTGGTGTGGTTTTACCTTGTGGTTAGGGGAGGGAGCAGGATTGCTTTAGTTTGTTCTTCTGGGCGTGCAGGTTTTGTAAATGTGATTTTGTTTGGCGAGATATAGGTTTTGTGGCAATGCAAGGCTTAGGTTTATGGCTCTGGTTGGGAAGATTGTGGTTCCAGTAGCCCCTGTGATTTGGCCTTTAGCTGGGTGTGGTGGTAGCTTTGTTACTGGTCAGTAAAATTCTGTAGGGGGGGGGGGTTTCTGGCTGGTTTTGTGTCTCTTGTACCAACATTGTCCCATTTCAGTGTGGAGGGTGGTGTTGGTCTGGATAATCCATTTATCCTTGCTCTTATTTAAACCCACCTTTCCTTCATTTTACCTATTTCTTTGCTCTAAATTGAGTACAAATATATATATATATATATATATATATATATGTAGCCCTCACTTTACGCCGGGGTTAGGTTCCAGAAGGAATGGTTGTAAATCGAAACCGTTGTAAATTGAAACCCAGTTTATAATGCAAGTCAATGGGAAGTGAGGGAGAGAGGTTCCAGGCCCCTCTCAAAATTGTCATAAGTAACACCTAATACATTACTTTTAAAGCTTTGAAATGAAGACTTTAAATGCTAAACAGCATTATAAACCTAATAAAATAATCACACAACACAGACTTCACTTGCATTTTTCTGCAAACTTTTCTTTCTATGCATTCCAATCTGGACTGATTTATAGACAGGAAGATCTTGTTCCTTTAAAATCTGCTCGATTGCTCAGGTCTGGTTAAACTGATTAATTTCAGCTTGCTTGGCTTTACTGCAACACAAGCAGACAGCTCAACCTACTGGCTATTTTATTAAATGCACTGCTTCTCAATGCTTTTCAATAGCAGTCACATGACTGGAAAAAAGGTTGTTATTCTGAAACTGTGTAAATTGAACCGTTGTAAAACGAGGGCCACCTGTGTGTGTGTGTGTGTATATATATATATATATATATATATATATATATATATATATATATATATATATATATATATATATATATATATATATATAGTGTAAGTCAACCTTGCACATTTAGTTGATACCTTTTTTTAATACTGGGGGATGCTAGAGTAATGATTGGGTATGCAGTACTCCTGCATGTGACACTGGCGCAGGGTGGGGGTTTAAGTGCTTTGTGGCTCATTATTATGCCAGGGGATGGAGGGGTATGTGTGTCACTGGTGCACGTTAGTAAGATGATACTGCCAAGGGAAAAAGTCTTGGAGTGTCATTGATGCAGGGAAATGTTTGAGTTTATAATTGAGTGTGGTATCTTAAAAAATAAAATATGTGCTACTGGTACTGCTGATATACTATAGGTCGGAATGCTGATGATACTGTGCATACAGCTTTATTTTGAGACTAGATTTGATGCAAATTGGCAGGTTGATTTTGAATAGGCACATTAGTGTGCTTGCTCTGCTGCCTAATTGTAGTTTGTTTTTGGTGGATCTGTTTAATAGATGTTGTGTATGTTATCAGTATTTGCTTAAACATATCTTTGCAATTGGGAGTGTGTAAAGAGAATTGCGGAAGCATTTTAATTTAAGTATTTTTTTGCATTTATGGTGATAGTGTGAATACTTGTCAATTTGTGCAACATTACCTGCTGCAAAAGTTTTTATAATCTGGTTATCCCAAACCTGTCTAGTAAATAAACATTTTGAGAGCATACTGGCCATTTAAACTTGCATGGTTATAACTTTAAGATCCCTTGTTTTCCGATTTATGCTTTCTCTGAAACCCACCCTAGAGAGAACCTATCTCACAGAGTTTGTAGATTCCTGTGTTTTTTCTTCTTCTACTGTTTATTTTAAAAAGCATTTGTTAAACATTACATAATTTATTTTTTCCCTTGTCAAGAATGAGTTCAGCCAAAACTACACCCATGTAGGTTGATAAATAGTTTTGCCTGACAACTGGTTACAGGTATTTACTATGTTTTTGAGAATAGTTTCCCTTTTCTTGAACACACATGAAAAATTACTTGCTCAAACATTAAAGTGACATGAAACCCCAATTTTTTTTCCCCTTCATGATTTAGGTTGAATTACATTGGAAAGTGTTTGTGTTTTTTTTTTTTTTTAATTAAAAGCATACCTAGGTAGGCTCAGGAGCTGGAAGCTAGCTGCTGATTGGGGGCTGCATATGCAAGCCTGTTGGCTTATCAATGTGTTAAGCTACTTCCCAGTAGTGCATTGCTGTTCCTTTAATAAGATATCAAGATAATTTAGCAAAATTGATAATAAAATTAAATTGGAATGTTGTTTAAAATGGGTATGTATGCAATTAAATATTGACATTTTAGATACCCTAGAAGACAGAAATAAGGACAACTTTAGATGGTCCGCTACAGAAACCAATATTTGCTTTCTGCTTTGATAACAACCGCTAGTATTTACCATCACTAAAGATAAAGCAGAGTTTAAGTGATCAGATACTGTATGTAAAAAGGGTGCTAAACTCACTCCTGAATGTGCTGTTGCACATCGCTAAACTTAGCCGCTCTGGCCGCCCACGACACATCGCTCTTTTACCAATGAGGTGATGCTTGCACTTCTAAGCCAATAGCTATGCGCACATACAGAACACTGTCAGTTGACACACATTGGTTTAGGAGAGTGATTTGCTGTGGTCAGCTGGAGCCGCTGAGTTTAGCGATGTGCAATGGCACTTTCAGGGTAAGTTTAGCACCCTTTATTACATATCTGATCACTTAAACTCCACTTGATTTTAATTGATGGTAAATACTAGCTTTTGTTATACGCTTGGATTTGCCATCACTACTTAATCACAAATCTTTCTTCCTTAACCCTTTCGTGTTGGGTCTAAATTTTCTACATCAAAACAACGTTTCCATGTAAACAAATTGAAATCGTGAGATCATGCATACGATCGCAAGGTTTCAATGATGGGGTCGGGTATGAGGTATGATGCTATCCTCCATGCAGTGACGTTCCATGCCGTCCTAATGGCGCTAAAATCCAGCACAGTTAGGACGGCATGTATCGTCCTAATGGCGGGAAAAGGTTAATTGTCTGTCATTCCCTATATAGATAGCGTTGTTAGTCCCATTTTTAAGAAGTTTTTTTTTTTTTTTTTTTTTTTTTTTAATAGCAGACACTACTGATATACCGGGGGGGGTGGAATCTAGAAGCCAAAATCTTTGCTCTTTTTTTTGGGAGGGGGGGGGGGGGGGGAATTATGGAGGTTCTTCCCCTTGTAGATAATGGTAACGTTAAAATTTAAACATTAAAGGGACACTAAACCTTAAAAAATTCTGTCATGATTCAGATAGAGAATACAATTTTAAACATTCCAATTTACTTCAATGAGATATTTTGCTTCATTTTTTAGTTATCCTTTGTTGAAGGAATAGAAATGCACATGGGTGAGCCAATCACATGAGGCATCTATGTGCAGCAATCAATCAGCAGCTACTGAGCATATCTAGATATGCTTTTCAGCAAAGCATATCAACAAAATTAAACAAATTGGTTAATAGAAATAAATTAGAAAGTTGTTTAAAATGGCATGCTCTTTCTTAACAATTAAAGAAAAAATTGGGGGTTTGTGTCCCTTTAAAGGGCCACTGTAAGTAAATATTTTCTATGCCTGTTACTAACTAACTAACTACCCAAAATACACTTTTTATCAATAGCATTTCATTAACATATCTCTACCGTATATCAGAAATCTTGTCTGCAAATTTAATTGTTTTCCAAACCCACTCCGTGGGTATCCTTTGCTCTGTACCAATCCGTTTACAATACCTAGGTTTCAAAATGGCGCTTTAAATACAAAGTTATTGGATTAAGTATTTTGAACATGCAGTGCTGAAAATAGTGGGCAGGATAATGTGACATCATTGGCGAATAAAAGATAACTTTTAGAACGTTATGAAACTTCGTTTTGGAGAAAATATAGGTCAGTAGGTTTTAATTAATGTTTATTAACTTTAATATGTTAGTTGTTTAGCTTAAAAATTATAACAGAAAGTAATCCTTTAATGATTCAGACAGATCATGCATTTTTAAAGATCTTTGTCTCTGATCAAATTTGCTTCTCTTGATGTCCTTTGTTAAAGAGTGAACCTAGGTAGGCTGATAGAGAGCTTAGGGGCAGGCACATATCTTTAGCATTCTGTGGCAGCAGTATTAAAGGGACATGAAACCCAACATTTCTCTTATGATTTAGGTAGAACATACAATTTTAAACTACTTTCCAATTTACTTCTATTATCAAATTTGTTTCATTCTCTTGGTTTCATTTGTTGAAGGAGCGGCAATGCACTCCTGGTTTCTAACTGAACACATGGGTGAGCCAATGACAATCTATGTATGTATGCATGCACAGCCACCAATCGGCAACTAAAACCAAGGTTCTTTGCTTCTCCTGAGCTTATCTAGATAAACCTTTCAGCAAAGGATAACAAGAGACAGATGCAAATTAAATAAAAGTAAATTGAAAAGTTGTTTAAAATTGTATGCGGTCTTAATCATGAATGTCTAATTATGACTTTACAGTTCCTTTAATTATGATTTGTAGCACTAGGATTACTCTTTTACAAAGGCTAGTACCAAGAGAATTAAAGGGACATAAAACCCAAGATATTTTAAAGTTGTTTACAATTGTATGCTCTAAATCATGAATAAAAAATGTTGGGTTTCATGTGTTTGTGTTTTTTTAAGCAAAATTTTATAGAAGTAAATTGGGAAAATTGTTTGTTTAAATTGTAATACTTTACCCAATCAATTTCAGTTTTTTTTAAGCTCCAGTATGTTTTCCAGGCTTATATAATGTGCTTGAAAACTTGCAAAAAGAACAATAGTTTTAAATGATGTGCAGAAGTCTTAGCTTGTAGCCACTTGCAAACTATAGAATGTTTAGTAGGTCTTAACAATTCAAGCATAAAGCATAACTTATAACTGCCAAAGCTATGCAGGCATTCTATCAATATGCAGTGATCACACCTGGGACTTGCACTAACTGGCATTCCTTCATTTAATGTATGACTAATGTGTGCTGATGTAGAAAACTAGATAATAGATGAGCATGTAATATAAAGCAAAACCAAAATATATCTGACCGCTAAGAAATGTTCATCTAGTACCAGGGTGTCTAACCACATTCTTTCACTTAATAGGAGAGGACATTTTAGAAATAGTTAGATTTGATTTTTCTTTTCTTTCTCCAACCATCTCTGGGAAAAAAAAGAGACCACTGCAAAAATGATCAGTTTAACTATTTATGGATATGTGTAAGTAAAATTAACATTTTTTGTTTTATTCCATAAACTACTGACATTTCTCTGAAATTCCAAATAAAAATATTGTCTCTTACAGCATTTATTTGCAGAAAATAGAAACTGGTTAAAATAACAAAGATGCAGTGTTTTCAGACCTCGAATAATGCAAAGAGAACAAGTTATTCAAAGATAAATCTGCCCGATAACAGGATTGCTGAAGCACCCCCAGATTACCAATCCTCCACCAAATGTTAGTTGGTGCGAGACACTGTGGCTTGCAGGTCTCTGTCTAATTATTAGCTGACCAGGTTTTGGGCAAAGCTGAAAATTGGACTCATCAGAGACGATGACCTTGAATCAGGCATATTTATCTTTGTGAAGGACGCATGAATCGGGTCAAGCAAGGTGTGGATGGAGGGCCCAATCTCCAGCCCTGAATCCCATTGAAAACCTCTGGAATATGATCAAGAGTAAGATGGATGTCACAGGCAATCAAACAAAGCTGAGCTGCTTGCATTTTTGTGCCAGGAATGGCATAAAGTCGCCTAACCGCAATATGTAAGACTGGTGGTGAGCATGCCAAGATGCATGAAAGCTGTGATTGAAAAACGGGGTTATTCCACCAAATATTGATTTTAGAAAGTTAAAACATTAGTATTGCGTTTAAAAATATGAACTTGACTTCATTTAATTATTCGAGGTCTACAAACACTGCATCTTTTCTGCAAATGCTCTAAATTACTATCTTTTTATTTGGGAAAAATGTCAGCAGTTTTTCATAGAATAAAACAAAAATGTTCACTTTACTCACACATACCTATAAATAGTAAAACCAAGTGATCATTTTGCAGTGGTCTCAACTTTTTCCAGAGAGGGATACAATTGTGGTTAAAAAAACCATCTTCAAAATGATTTAGCTAGATCTCTACTATTTAGGCTTTTATAGGTGCCAGTATCTGCTTGCAAACACACCCACATTAGCTGCTTGAAGGACAATATTGCTTTTATATGATTGTATCAAGAAATTCTATGTGTTTCATATATACACTTTCCAGTTTTGAGAAGGACTGGAGACCAGTTACAATGTATTGGATGCATTGTGGCCCCTGAGTTTGGTTAGATTGGCCTGTGCTAGAACAGTATAGTAGTATAACTTGTATACTGGGTAAGTGTCCATGTTGAGTCAAATACTATGTATTCTAAAACTCCTTCTAGTTACATTTTGTTGTGGTCTAATTTCTATTTGGATGGACATTCATTTTTAAAACATTAAAGAGACATGAAACCCATTTTTTTTTCTTTTTCTTTCATGATTCCAGATAGGGGTTGACAAATATGTTCAAAATCTAGTAGCTATACCAAAAATCTAGCAGCCAAGTACTTTTTCAGTATGTATGTTATGACTATCTGAATCATGATTTTTTTTTTTTTTTTTTTTTTTAACCTTACCAAATTTTACTTTTATCAGCAAATTTGCTTTGTTCTCTTGGTATTCATTGTTGAAAGGTAAACCTAGGTCAGCTCATGTGTTAATTTCTAAGTCCTTGAAGGCTGCCTCTTATCTCAGGGAATTTTGACAGTTTTTTTTCAGCTAGAAAGTGTTGGTTCATGTGTGCCATATAGATAACATTGTGCTCACTCCCATGGAGTTATCTAGGAGTCAGCACTGATTGGCTAAATGCAAGCCTGTCAAAAGAACTGGAATAAGGGGCAGTCTGCAGAGACTCAGACTCAAGGTAATCACAGAGGTAAAAAGTGTATTATCATAGCTGTGTTGGTTATGCAAAAGTCAGTACACCTTTCATAAGTGAGATTCATATCTTTTATTTTTTCAGTACTTCGTATGTTTACCTTTTATTTTTCATGACAGACTTAATCCTCCTGGGCATGGAGGATACCTGTGATGCACACATTTCTGGAGAGATGTTCTACCATTTTTTGTTTTGCTGGATTGGTTGCTCTACCACTTCCTTTAAAATACCCCAAAAGGTTTCTATTGGATTCGTTACATACTCTGCCAGGTCATACTTTTTTCACTTTATTCTTCTTTAGAAACTGTTTTGTGATTTTGGTAGTGTGATTTGGATTATTATCATGCTGGAATATTCCTCTTCTGGAGACTGGGAGTCATCTTGTCAGCCAATATTTTGTTATATCCCAGGCATTCATGGGTCCGTCGGTAAATGTCATCTCCCCACCACCTTTTGCACTCATGCAGCATCATATCACACTCCCACCTCCATGCTTCACTGTTGGAATTATGCATTCACTGTAATAATCCTGGCCAGGTTCATGTCAAACATGCTGGACCCCATCTGAGCCGAACCAGTTTATTTTGGTCTTGTCTGATTAAAAGAATATGTATTTTTTTTCTAAATAAACCAAGACATTTGCAAATATTTAGTAAGCTAAGATTACATATTCAGTTATTTACAAACTGAATCCACAGAGCAGCACTGAGATTAGCTGCTTGTAAATGAGCACTTAGTGTGGTGCCGGTGAGGTAGAGGTACAGTAGGCTACACAGATGTGTAGTCGGTGCAAAAAACTGGAGGGTGGGAATGTGTGGTTTGCTTTTGAGTTTTTGAAGGGGAAGAAGCTCAGGCATATACAAATAAAATGATAAAAAACAGAGGTGTGTTTGGGCATCAGATGTAAAGCAATGTAGGCTTTACAGTTATGGTAGTCGGCTTGCTCACCCATATGTACTGAAGTACTCCAGGGCTGCACTTCTGCTCCAGAAATATTTGCACCCCTGTCAGCTGCTGGCACAGTACAAGACGGTACCGCGGTTGGATGGGGCATCTAACACCACCACCTAAGAGCCATCTCCCCTCCAGACTCAGGTGCTGCTAACGGGAAGCAGCAGGATGGCGAGCATTAAAAACTTGTAGGAAGGTGCCGCACATTATAGCCCACAGCAGCGGCTGCAGGAAGGCCTCCTGAATAAGATACCTGCACTGCTGCCATGTGCAAGCTAACAGCATGCACTGGAAGTGAGGGAATAGGGTGGCTGTGAAAACAGAACAGTGGATGGGCTACTGCAAGGGTATTTATTCTCGGGGAGGTAGCAGCCAGGGTTACAGGAATGGGTGGATGCATACAAACCTTGCAGTGCTCTCTGACAATTGGATGGGTGTTAGATGATTTATGTGAAATACTATATAAAGTTATTTTTGGTGAAAAGGAATTTTTTTTTTCTTCCAAATAGTTTTTTTTTTTCCCCACTTCGCTGGTTGCTTGGACAGGGGTAGGAACATTGTGATGGGTTAAGTCACTCCTATAAGAAATCAGAATGTTCTGTATTTTTAAAATTTGTTTACATATTTTAGACCTACACATTTTCCGCATAAATTATAAGATGACAAAAAGTGACAATTATAATTGTTACCTTCTGGTTTTCAGTAGTTATGTGCAATCAGATGCTTTATCATCAGAATGTGAAAGGCAGCGGCTTCTCGTGGAGTTCAGCTCTTTTCTGAGTTAGATTCCTTCTTGTGAAAGTGCTACACACTATGATCTATGGTTATCCAGATCATAGTGTGTTGCACTTTCACATGAAGGAATCTAACTCTGAAAAGAGTCTAACACCACGAGCAGCCGCTGCCTTCCGCATTCAGATGCACATACCTAACTTTCAGTTATTTTATTAAGCAATATAGACTGTTTAAGGCCAGATTTAACAGTCTGGTTAACGGGCGTACATTTTTACCCTTGTCCGCCTGGCATCGCATCCCTGCATTTGTCATTGCACACTACAGCTAGTATGCAATACTGCCCCCTGGTACAATAGGATGTTTTAAAATATGATTCCTGTAATTCTATTTTTTTTTTTTTTTTTTTTTTTATGCAGTGACTAATATTGCTGTTTCTACAAATTGGTGTGAAATGGCTTTCAGGCTTGATCTGTTTGGTAGTTTTCAATAAGAGACCCAGGACTATATTTTAATGCACTTTGGGACCTGCTAGTAATGTCATGTTGCTTAAATCATGACCTAGATTCTGTTGTAGTCTTAAAGGATGTCAAGGGTGTGACTGAAGCTTACAGTGCGGAGTATGTATGTATTTTTCTTACATGATTCAGAGAGCATGCAACTTTCTAATTTACTCCTATTCATTTTTCTTCGTTCTCTTGCTGTTTTAATATGAAAAAGGCATCTAAGCTTAGGAGTCGGGCAATTTTTTGTTCAGTACCCTGGACAGCATTTGTTTATTGGTGGGTGAATTTATCCACCAATCGGCAAGAACAACCCAGGTTGTTCACCAAAAATGGTCCGGCATCTAAACAAACATTCTTGATTTTCAAATGTATACCAAGAGAATGAAGAACATTTGATATTAGGAGTAAATTAGAAAGTTGCTCTATCTGAATTAAACATTTGAGGTCAGTGTCCCTTTTAATTAGACTGACTTTGAAGCATCCCAATCCTGATTGGTCACTGATTTTCTTTTTATGACTTTTCTTATTCCCCCTATAAAAATCATATGGCACACACTTATTTTTATGTTACACTGTCTTTCAAATCTAATGAACACAGGAACAACGGGTTATAGCATTTTTATCCTGTCTTGTAAATGTATAGCTTATTCTAAATATATCTATGTACAAATATTTTTATTGGTTGCTATCAATATAAACAAACAACAAATGTGCCAGTGACTCCAAAATATTACAGAACGCATTGTCACAAAGTACCAGTGTTACTACCTTTTAGCCTTATCACAACACAGGTGCAGTACAAAAATGCTGCTATTCAAAATATGCCCTCATACATTCTAGCATTGTTTTAACCCTTATATTATGCACTGATCCCTCTGACAGTCGGCTTTGCTTTCTTCCATCTGTTCTTCCTCATTGCTTTATTTATTGGAGGCAGTTACAATGATGTAAATATCTGACTGCTATACTTCTACAAATGAATAACTTTTTTTTCCTTGCTGTAGTCAGCAAGTAGCGCAATGAAAGTGTGTGTTCCACAAAGTTAATAAGTTATTTGTTTCACAGGTGTTGAAGATGGATGCATCTCCATTTAAGAGAGGGCAGTGGGCCTCCCAGTCTGTCCGGGTCACTGCAAGGGAACTTTCTCTTGTGAAGTCAAAAAATTCTTCTATCGCTGAACGTTTCTCAAAGTAAGTTAAAATCTCTGCTAAATTGTTCTTTGTTTTATGCTATAAAATGTAAACCATAAAAAATGGAAATAGTCTGTTAAATTCATCTGTTAAATAATGAACTAGCAAAAAAAAGTACAACCATGGATTAGGACCAAGGAATGCTCAAGAAAAGTTATTACAGTTAAAGTATTACTGGTGGTAACAATAAATCACCTATAAATAGACCTGTTTACTAAAACACTAAGAACTAACCCTAATAAAGGGTGATAATGCTATAGTGTTCTATTGTGTGAGGCACCAATTTGACCAATAATAAAATCCCTGCAAATGATTAAGCACATGGTTAAAGTAATAAGTGAGCATTGTTCTAGTCAAGCATTTGTGTAATGAATTAGAAATTTTATTATTGCACTATTATAACCTTTTAGAGCCTGTATATAAGCCAGGAGCACACTGTGTGACTACACACAACCATTAAAACTGACTGCCGTTAATTTACAAGTATAGTATACAGCACGGCCACTGAATTTTATAATACATTTTAAAATGTACTAGTTCTGTAGTATAAATGGGCTGCTTTATTGCGGGTACTAAATGTAGTAACCGTTACCCACTTTTCTTAAAGGGACATGAAACTTTTTTTTTTTTCCCCTCCATGATTCCGATACAGCATACAACTTTAAATAACTTTCAAATTTGCCTCTATTCTCTAATTTGCGTAGTTCTCTTGGTATACCGTACCTAGGTAGGCCCAGGAGGGAGCTAGCTGTTGATTGGTGGCTGCACATTTATGCCTTTTGTCATTACTCTCATTCAACAAAGGATACTACGAGAATGAAGCAAACCTTTTAATAAGTTAATTGGAAAGTTGTTTAAAAACATGTGCTCTATCTGAATTTTAATAAAATTTGGGGTTTCATGTCTCTTTAAAGGGATAAAATAATTTAAAATGGGGTGCATGCAAAAGCTGTTTGCTCTACCTTGAAATGGCAGTGGTGTCATGGGAGCCTACATAGAACACTTTGACTGCAGGGTTGCACAAGAGAACCTGCAGTCAGGATTTATCAAGCAGCGGTCATTAGACTGCCCTGTCCTCTACCTCTTGTGTGGAGAATTTCAATCTCCCCAGTCTCTTCCTGCCCATGGGGGATTGGGAGGGGGTTCCTACCATCCCATATCCCCTGCAGCACACACTGGATAGGAAAGCAAATGTATTGAATATGGAGGATACAATTAACTGTCATTGCATAAACTTGTATTACAAGTTTGAGAAGTGTGTGTGCTAAGTACATAACAAGCTTTCTAGTTGTCTAAAGAGCAAGTGCAAATTGATGGCTAATGTTCCAATATCAAAAGTTTAAAAGGATGCAAAACATGTCCCCTGTCATTCTCTTTGCCTACACTAAGTAATAGGAAGAGGTAAAGTGAAAAAATGATAGGTTTTTTTTATTTTCTTCAAGCAAGATTTTTTTTATTTTAAATGGCACCAGTGAGTGCTATTGTTTCTCAGGCAGCAGATGGATGAAGATTTCTGCCTGGAGACTGATGATCTTAGCAATTGTCACTAAGATCCAGAGAAGTTCCCACAGAATGGCTGAGGAGTACTTGAGAAGCTTCAGCGTGGGGAACGTTTTTTCATGCTACAAGCATTGAGGTATGTTCAGTCATTTTTTTTTTTTCTGGAGAGACTGTGTTATTTCAGAACTGGCTGACAGTATTCCCATAAGGGAAGGGGTAAGCAGTAATCCTACATGTGATAGAATGGTATTACTGGGACCTGTATGTTATGGGCTGAAAAATGGTTGACACTGATAACAACATAATGTTTTTGTGCATAACGATTTTATGTTTGGAGGGCAACTTAAAGTTTTTTGTGTGCAAACGTTTTTGTCTTTTGATGGCACTGGAGGGTTCACATGGCTTTCAATACTAGGTTGGGTATATGGAAACCCACATGGCTAGGTTCTAGGCCGCTTTACAGTGGTTTTTACTAGGCAGTGAGACATCGATATAGATGGGCGGGGACTAATTTCACGCCTCAGATGCGCAGTTGAATTTCCTATGCAAGCAGCAAGCTCCGGTGAGAGTGAATTAACAGACCCCTGAGGGCAGGTAGGCGTCACAGCAGAGCTGTGGCGAGGTGCCAGGGGGTTTATTGTTTCATAACGTTTTTTTTCCATTAAGGGTTAAGCATACCTTGTGGTGCAATCTTAGCTGGCAAGATAAGACAAATATATACTAAAATTGTGATAATTATAACATTTTAGAGCTTTTTTTTTTTTTTTTTTTTTTTTTTTTTACTCTTAAAGGCGCAGTACCGTTTTTCAGATTGTTGTTTTTTTTTTTTCACTAAATAAAGTGTTTTCAAGCCTGTTTGTGGTCATTATTAGCTGGTTTCAACATGTCTGACATTGAGGAAAGTCAATGTTCTATGTGTTTAGAAGCCATTGTGGAACCCCCACTTAAAATGTGTCCCTCGTACTGAAAGGGCCTTACATTTCAAAGAACATATTTTAGGTGATAAAAGTGTGTCTCAGGATGATTCTCAGTCAGAAGAGAATCTGGGTATGCCATCCAATTCTCCCCAAGTGTCACAACCTTTAACGCCCGCTCAAGCGACGCCTAGTACTTCTAGCGCGTCTAATTCTTTCACCCTGCAAGATATGGCTGCAGTTATGTCTACTACCCTTACAGAGGTATTATCTAAACTGCCAGGTTTACAGGGTAAGCGCAGCAGGTCCAGTATTAGAGTAAATGCTGAGCCCTCTGATGCTTTATTGGCCATCTCCGATGTACCCTCACAGTGTTCTGATTTGGGGGTCGGGGAATTGCTGTCTGAGGGAGAGCTTTCAGACTCAGGAAAGATGTTCCCTCAAACAGACTCAGATGTGACAGCCTTTAAGTTTAAGCTTGAACACCTCCGCTTGTTACTCCGGGAGGTTTTAGCAACTCTGGATGATTGTGACCCTATTTTCATCCCACCAGAGAAATTGTGTAAAATGGATAAATATCTAGAGGTCCCTACTTACACTTTTTTTTTTTTCCAGTCCCTAGAAGAATTTCGGACATTGTTACTAAGGCGGTGGATAGACCAGGCATTCCGTTCTCTCCCCTTCCTACTTTTAAGCAAGCGTTTCCCATATCTGACACCATTCGGTATTCTTGGCAGACGGTCCCTAAGGTGGAGGGAGCTATTTCTACCCTGGCTAAGCGTACATCTATACCTATTGAGGACAGTTGTGCTTTCAAAGATCCTATGGCTAAAAAATTAGAGGGTCTTCTAAAGAAATTGTTTATTAATCAGGGTTTTCTTCTACAACCTATAGTGTACATTGTTCCAGTAACTACTGCAGCCGCTTTTTGGTTTGAGGCTCTAGAGGAGTCTCTTAAGGTTGAGACCCCATTAGATGATATTTTGGATAGAATTAAGGCTCTCAAGCTAGCTAATTCTTTCATTACAGATGCCGCTTTTCAAATGGCTAAATTAGCGGCAAAAAATGCAGGCTTTGCCATTCTAGCGCATAGAGCGTTATGGCTTAAGTCTTGGTCTGCTGATGTTTCATCAAAATCTAAACTTTTAGCTATTCCTTTTAAAGGTAAGACCCTATTTGGGCCTGAACTAAAGGAAATCATTTCCGACATTTACTGGAGGTAAAGGTCGTGCCCTTCCTCAGGACAAGACTGTTAAAATGAGGGCTAAACAAAAAAATTTTCGTTCCTTTCGAAACTTTAAATGTGGACCCTCTACTTCCTCCTCCGCCACAAAGCAGGAGGGGAATTTTGCATAATCCAAGTCTGTCTGGAGACCTAATCAGGCCTGGAATAAAGGTAAACAGGCCAAGAAGCCCGTTGCTGCTACCAAGATAGCATGAAGGGGCAGCCCCCGATCCGGGACCGGGTCTAGTAGGGGGCAGGCTTTCTCTCTTCGCTCAGGCTTGGGCAAGGGACTTCAGGATCCCTGGGCTTTAGAAATTGTGACCCAGGGGTATCGACTAGAATTCAAGTATTTTCTCCCAAGAGGGAGATTTCATCTTTCACGATTGTCTGTAGACCAAACTGTCTGCTTCCACAGAACCTCCTGGGTGATTGTGACCACGGATGCCAGCCTTCTAAGGTGGGGAGCAGTTTGGGGCTCGTTGAAGGCTCAGGGTCTATGTACTCGGGAAGAGTTGAATCTTCCCATAAAAATTTTAGAGCTGAGACCTATCTTCAATGCTTTGCTGGCCTGGCCACAGCTTTAGCCCGGTTTATCAGGTTCCAGTCGGACAGCATAACATCAGTAGTTACATCATCCACCAGGGTGGAACTCAGAGTTTCTTGGCCATGACAGAGATGGCCCGAATTATTCAGAGACCCATATCTGCTGTCATTCTGCGTTCCACATTCCAGGAGTGGACAATTGAGTTTTTCTAAGCAGACAGACTTTTCATCTCGGGGAATGGGAACTCCTTCCAGAGGTGTTTTTCCCTCAAATGGGGACAGCCAGAACTGGATCTCATGGCCTTTCGGCAGAATGCCAAGCTCCTGAGGTACGGCTCGAGGTCATGGGATCCTCAGGCAGTCCTGATAAATGCTCTGGCGGTCCCTTGGAATGTCAGTCTAGCATACCCGTTTCCTCCCTTTGCTCTCCTTCCAAGAGACATTGTTCGGATCAAGCAGGAGAGGGTGTCAGTAATTCTCATAGTTCCAGTGTGGTCTCGCAGGATCTAGTATGCAGACCTAGTGGAGATGTCATCCTTTCCACCTTGGAGACTTCCTCTAAGGAAGGACCTTTTTTTTACTTCTGGGTCCCTTCCTTCATTCAAACTTGTTTCTATGAAGCTGACTGCTTGGAGATTGAATGCTTAATTTTATCTAAGCGTGGGTTTCAGAGTCGGTCCTTGAGACCTTTGATCCAGGCTCGTAAGCCTGTGACTGGTAGGATTTACCATAAGATATGGCGTAAATATTTGTATTGGTGTGAATCCAAAGGATAATCTTGGAGTATAGTAAAGATTCCTAGGATTTTGTCCTTTCTCCAGGATGGTCTGGAGAAGGATTGGTCAGCCAGTACTCAAGGGTCAGATTTCGGCTTTGTCTAATTTGTTGCATAAGCGTCTGCCAGATGTGCAATCGTTTTGTCAGGCCTTGGTCAGGATCCGGCATGTGTTTATTCCTGTTACTCCTCTCTGGAGTCTTAATCTTGTTAAGGGCTTACAACAGGCTCCGTTTGAGCCTAAGCATTCCTTAGATATTAAGCGGTTATCTTGGAAAGTTGTTTCTTGTTCTTTCCTCTGCTCGGAGAGTTTCGGTACACTCGGCGCTACAATGTGATTCCACTTATCTTATCTTCCATTCTGATAAGGTGGTTTTGTGAAGTTTTGTTTCCTGCCTAAGGTTATTTCGTTTAAGAATCTTATTCTCGAAATTGTTCGTTCCTTTGTGTCCTAACCCCCCTTCTCATAAGGAACGTTTGTTGTATACCTTTTGATGTTCGTGTGCTGAAATTCTATCTATAGGGACTAAGGACTTTTGTCAGTCTTCTGCCTTTTGTTTGTTTTTCTGGAAAACGCAAGGGTCAGAAAGCTAAGGCTACTTTTTCTTTTTGGCTAGATAGTGTTATTTGTTTGGCCTATGAGACTGCTGGACAGCAACCTCATGTGAGAATAAAAGCTCATTCCATGAGGGCTACTTCTTCTTCCTGGGCCTTCAAAAATTAAGCTTCTGTGGAACAGATTTGCAAGGCTGCAACTTAGCCCTCTTTGCATACTTTTTCTAAATTCTATAAATTTGATACATTTTGCTGAGGCTGCTTTTGGGAGACAGGTTCTTCAATCTGTTTTGGTTACCTGTCTTGTCCTAACCTTATCTGTGTCCTCTAGCTTGGGTATTGATTCCCAACAGTAATTGATGATGCTCCGTGGACTCACCGTGTCATTAGAAAGAAAACAAAATTTATGCTTACCTGAAAAATGAATTTCTTTCTTGGCACGGTGAGTCCACGGCCCGCCCTGTTTTTTTTGCAGACAGTTTCTTTGTTTTATATAATCCGCAGGCACCTCTGCACCTTATTTCCTTTCTCTCCTTTCCCTTGGTCGAATGGTTGTGGGTTGTGGGTAGGGAAGTGATACTTAAAGGGACACTGTACCCAAAAAATTTCTTTCGTGATTCAGATTGAGAATGAAATTTTAAGCAACTTTCTAATTGACTCCTATTAAATTTTCTTCATTCTCTTGGTATCTTTATTTGAAATGCAAGAATGTAAGTTTAGATGCCGGCCCATTTTTGTGAACAACCTGGGTTGTCCTTGCTGATTGGTGGATAAATTCATCCACAATAAAAAAGTGCTGTCCAGAGTACTGAAACCAAAAAAAAGCTTAGATGCCTTTTTCAAATAATGATAGCAAGAGAACGAAGAAAAATTAATAGTAGTAAATTAGAAAGTTGCTTAAAATGGCATGCTCTTTCTGAATTACAAAAGAAAAAATTTGAGTTCAGTGTCCCTTTAACAGCTATGCTGTGGTGCTCTTTGCTCACCATGTCAAAGAAATAAATTTATCAGTTAAGCATACATTTTTAGGTTTTTTTACACACTTTTTTTAGGGGGATTATGATCTACAGGTATACCCCGCTCATACAGCGGGTTAGGGAACGGAGCCCCGCTGTAAAGTGAAAACCGCCTTAAAGTGAAACAAGGCAGTTTTAGCTTTCTTTTCACTTGCCAGTGTGTTTAAAAACATGAAAACATGTTTGAACTAACATATATTAGGGGTATAATAGTGCTACGTTTAGTTTAACACTAGCACAGCACAGTATTCAATTAGTATTAAAAAAAAACTGTACCTGTAAAATAGTGACAATTACTATAGTAACATTTGCTAAACTATAGCACTGAGACACAGATTGCACTGTAATGCTGTAAACAGAGTGAACAAAATTGGTGCCAGTCACTTTTCTCACAATCTCACGATGATTACAGCACTATTTCAAAATCCTTGTAGGTTGAACTTCAGCTCCACAAAGCGCTGTATTAGTGAAGCGCTGTAAAGTGAGGTATACCTGTATACAGAAGTTTTCAAATGCAGTTAATGGTCTTGGAAGATCCCTCTTATTTTTGAGTGGAAATATGTCTTGACTGGTGGTAGTATAAATCATAAGTTAAAATATGTGAGTCCCCGTTTTGTCAGTACCCCTTTTGGGAGCGTTCGGTCTTGCTTTGTAAGTTTATGAACACCTATCAAATCAGGCAGTGACGAAGTTTTAGGAATAGGCTTGTTCTTCCAGAGTTTACCTACAGGAAATTCCTTGTTTTAAAAAAAAAAAGTATTGTCAATGGGGAGTATGGAGAGGAAATTTATACGGTTTTTATTACGAATGGCCAGCCAGTCTGACCAATTTTTTTTTATGCTGGGTTATGTAGAGATTGTGTTCGAAAGTGGGTTTTTTTTTTTTTGGGGGGGGGGGCATAAATACATAGTTTTTTTTTCCCCTGTATAAATTTTCCCTTTTTTAAATGTGGTTTAAAGTGCCATAAAAGATGTTGATCTGTGCATGTCCTACAAAGGGCCAATTTAGTAAAAATAGTTTACATAAAAATAATGTTTAAAAATTGCTGGCAAAATTTGTTACATATCCATGCTGTCTTGAGTAGTCTGATCCTCCCCCCCCTTACCAGTGTTTAGAATCAAACTCCAGTAGATGAGTGTCTACTTCTGCATTCTACCAAAAGCAAAGGTAGATATAGATACAGCCATAAAAGGAATTGTATGGGGGTAGTTAGAGCTGTACAATTCGGAAACTTAAAAGAAAGGGTTAATGGCGAGGCACTGCTGTATAAATTTGCAGGTAAAGTAATTAGTGTACATATTATATTTTGTGTCTATCCCAACTTGTTTTATGTCCATTTTAAATTGATCTCAAAACTAATAAGAAAAGCATTTTAATGTGCAACCCATTGCTAAGGACAAATTGCATGTAGGCTGAAAAGAACAAGTCACAGCTGTGACTAGCATGAAAACAGAGGTGATTATATTTATAACGGACATCCAATCCCACAGGATCCCATTTAGCATACAATTTCCAATTTTTTTTTTTTTTTAACCAACCTTGCTCTATTTGTACTGATGACGTCCTATTTGACAGGTAATGAGGAATTAAATTGTTGATAAGGTCTGCATGTAGCATCCTGTCATGACCACTCCCAAGGAAGTTTAGTAGGACTTCTCCTGTGCAAACAAGTTAAGCTTCAGTCTGTTTAACCCCCCCCCCCCCCTTTATTGTTGCAATCTTCAGGCCAATGTGTCACAGGATTTACTGTGTGCTAAAGGGTAATATGTTGTAATGTTTAATTCAGTCTGGAAACCTGAAGTTATAGTACTTTGTATTATCATCTTATGCTTAAAGGGACATCAACAACAGTAGGTTGTTTCTACTCACCATGCCATTATTTTTCTTTCCTGTACCTGCTGTTCTCTTATTTTTAACTACATTACAGGATCCCGCTAGTAAAACTCTGCGTTTTATACTGGCTGCCGCCATCTTGTAGCACTTGTATTGCTGCATCATGTGACAGAAGCTGTACGCTTTTTAACCGATCTGTGATGATACCGGCTTGTTAACAGCTGTACATTGCACTTAAGTTTAGCTCACATAATAGAGTGGAAACTTTACTTTAAAAAAAAAAAAAAAAAAAAAAAAAAAAATTGTTTCGGCACAAATATAAGCTCCAAGATGGCGGTGCCCAGTGTGAAGAGAACAACTTTGAAGAGAGCTACAGACACAGGAGAAAAAAACAAAAAAACATGCTTCTTTGGTTGTACTCTGTTCAATGTCCCTTTTTAAATCCTCTATTTTAAAGGTAATTAAAATTGCTAAATGTGCATAGTTTTGCTTAGCAAACTAATATGACTAGGTTTACGCCCCACCACCGTCCCCTGTTTTTAAGAGAGATGTTCTATCAGGACCCGGTAGCTGAGGCTGCAAAATAAAGCAGTTTCCATTAGACTAAAATGTTCCTTTCCTATATATCTACTGTTAACCATTTCTCCCAAGGGTGGGATCACGTTGCATTTTTTCTTTTTGTAATTGCTGGAGAGCAAGTTTTAGAAAAACAAAGAATACTTTACACTTGTTTAATTTCCAATCGCTGAAGATTGTTTATAGTCGAGTGGATTATTATTTGTAGTAAAATAACTTTGTTTTCTCTTGTTAAGTGTATCCAGTCCACGGATCATCCATTACTTATGGAATATATTCTCCTTCCCAACAGCAAAGCTGCTATATAGCTCCTCCCCTAACTGCCATATTCAGTCATTCTCTTGCAAGCCTCAACATAGGTCGTGAGAGTCTGTGGTGCTTTCTACTTAGTTTATTCTTCAATCAAAAGTTTGTTATTTTTAAATGGCACCGGAGTGTGCTGTTTATCTCGGGCAGTATTTGGAAGAAGAATCTGCCTGCGTTTTTCTATGATCTTAGCAGACGTAACTAAGATCCATTTGCTGTTCTCACACATTCTGAGGAGTGAGGTACTTCAGAGGGGGAATGGCGTGCATGTTTTCCTGCAGTTAAGGTATGTGCAGTAAAATATTTTTCTAGGAATGGAATTGACTAAGAAAATACTGCTGATACCGAAGTAATGTAAGTAAAGCCTTAAATGCAGCGATAGCGACTGGTATCAGGCTTATTAATAGATACATACTCTTATAAAAATGTGTTTTAAAACGTTTGCTGGCATGTTTAATCGTTTTTTAACATATGTTTGGTGATAAAACTTATTGGGGCCTAAGTTTTTTCCACATGGCTGGCTTAAATTTTGCATAGAAACAGTTAACTGAAGCTTCCCACTGTTGGCTGTGGCAGTTTGTTGTGTCTGTTTTTAAAAACGTCTGTCTTTTTTTTTTTTTTTTTTTTGATCTGTTTTTTGCATTAAGGGGTTAATCATCCATTTGCAAGTGGGTGCAATGCTCTGTTACCTTATTACATGTACTGTAAAAATTTCGTTTGTTTTACTGCCTTTTTTTCAAAATTTGTTTCTCTTAAAGGCACAGTAACGTTTTATATATTTGCTTGTTAACTTGATTTAAAGTGTTTTCCAAGCTTACTAGTCTCATTATTAGTCTGTTCTAACATGTCTGACATAGAGGAAGCTCTGTGTTCATTATGTTTTAAAGCCATGGTGGAACCCCATCTTAGAATGTGTACCAGATGTACTGATTTCATGTTAAACAATAAAGATCATTTTTTGTCTTTAAAAACATTATCACCAGAGGATTCTGTCGTGGGGGTAGTTATGCCGACTCTCCCCACGTGTCAGACCTTTTGACTCCCGCTTTAGGGACTCACGCTCAAATGGCGCCAAGTACATCAAGGGCACCCATAGCGTATCTTTTACCAGGGGATTCTGTCGAGGGGAAAGTTATGCTGACTAACTCTCCCCACGTGTCAGACCCTTCGACTCCCGCTTCAGGGACTCACGCTCAAATGGCGCCAAGTACATCAAGGGCGCCCATAGCGTTTATTTTACAAGACATGGCAAAGGTGGTGAATAATATTCTGGCAGCAGTATTAGTCAGACTACCTGAAATTAAAGGAAAGCAGTTAGCTCTGGGGGTAGATACAGAGCATACAGACGCTTTAAGAACCATGTATGATACTACCTCACAATATGCTAAGTCTGTGGGTGATTTTTTTTTTGACTCAGGGAAGATGATTTAACCTGATTCTGATATTTCTACATTTAAAATTTATGCTTGAGAACCTCCACTTGTTGCTCAGGGAGGCTTTGGCTGCTCTGAATGAATGTGTACAATCGCAGGGCCAGAGAAATTGTGTAGACTGGATAAATAATATGCAGTGCCGGTGTGTACTGATGTTTTTCCAATACCTAAAGAGTTTACTAAAAATTTTTTAATAAGGAATGGGATAGACCAGGTGTGCCGTTCTCTTCCCCTCCTATTTTTTAGAAGAATGTTTTCTAATAGTTACCACCACACGGGACTTCTGGCAGACAGTTCCTAAGGTGGAGAGAAGAGTTTCTACTCTAGCTAAGCGTACCACTACCTCTGACGAGGACAGTTGTGCTTTTTAGATCCAATGGATAAAAAATGTTTATTCAACAGGGTTTTATCCTGCAGCCCCTTGCATACATTGCTTCTGTCACTGCTGCTGCGGCGTTCTGGGTTGAGTCTCTTGATGAGGCTTTACAGTTAAGCGACTCCATTGGATGAATATATTTGACAAGCTTATGCTAGCCAATTCCTTTGTTTTCTGATGCCTTGTTCATTTGACTAGACGAACGGCTAAGAATTCTGTTTTCTTTCATGTAATTAGCAAGAGTCCATGAGCTAGTGACGTATGGGATATACATTCCTACCAGGAGGGGCAAAGTTTCCCAAACCTCAAAATGCCTATAAATACACCCCTCACCACACCCACAATTCAGTTTTACATACTTTGCCTCCGATGGAGGTGGTGAAGTAAGTTTGTGCTAGATTCTACGTTGATATGCGCTCCACAGCAAGTTGGAGCCCGGTTTTCCTCTCAGCGTGCAGTGAATGTCAGAGGGATGTGAGGAGAGTATTGCCTATTTGAATGCAGTGATCTCCTTCTACGGGGTCTATTTCATAGGTTCTCTGTTATCGGTCGTTGAGATTCATCTCTTACCTCCCTTTTCAGATCGACGATATACTCTTATATATACCATTACCTCTGCTGATTCTCGTTTCAGTGCTGGTTTGGCTATCTGCTATATGTAGATGAGTGTCCTGGGGTAAGTAAGTCTTATTTTCTGTGACACTCCAAGCTATGGTTGGGCACTTTGTTTATAAAGTTCTAAACATTTATTTGCCTTGACTCAGAATGTTCAACTTTCCTTATTTTCAGACAGTCAGTTTCATATTTGGGATAATGCATTTTGATTTAACCATTTTTTCTTACCTTCAAAAATTTGACTCTTCCCTGTGGGCTGTTAGGCTCGCAGGGGCTGAAAATGCTTCATTTTATTGCGTCATTCTTGGCGCGGACTTTTTTGGCGCAAAAATTCTATTTCCGTTTCCGGCGTCATACGTGTCGCCGGAAGTTGCGTCATTTTTTGACGTTATTTTGCGCCAAAAATGTTGGCGTTCCGGATGTGGCGTCATTTTTGGCGCCAATAGCATTTAGGCGCCAAATAATGTGGGCGTCTTATTTGGCGCGAAAAAATATGGGCGTCTCTTTTGTCTCCACATTATTTAAGTCTCATTTTTTATTGCTTCTGGTTGCTAGAAGCTTGTTCTTTGGCATTTTTTCCCATTCCTGAAACTGTCATTTAAGGAATTTGATCAATTTTGCTTATATATATATATATATATATATATATATATATATATATATATATATATATATATATATATATATATATATATATATATATATATATATATATATATATATATATATATATATATATATATATATATATATATATATATATATATATATATATATATATATATATATATATGTGTTGTTTTTTCTCTTACATATTGCAAGATGTCTCACGTTGCATCTGAGTCAGAAGATACTACAGGAAAATCGCTGTCAAGTGCTGAATCTACCAAAGCTAAGTGTATCTGCTGTAAACTTTTGGTAGCTATTTCTCCAGCTGTTGTTTGTATTGATTGTCATGACAAACTTGTTAAAGCAGATATTTCCTTTAGTAAAGTACCATTGCCTGTTGCAGTTCCTTCAACATCTAAGGTGCAGAATGTTCCTGATAATATAAGAGATTTTGTTTCAGAATCCATAAAGAAGGCTATGTCTGTTATTTCTCCTTCTAGTAAACGTAAAAAATCTTTTAAAACTTCTCTCCCTACAGATGAATTTTTAAATGAACATCATCATTCTGATGACTCTTCTGGTTCAGAGGATTCTGTCTGAGGTTGATGCTGATAAATCTTCATATTTATTTAAAATGGAATTTATTCGTTCTTTAATTAAAGAAGTTCTAATTGCTTTAGAAATAGAGGATTCTGGTCCTCTTGATACTAATTCTAAACGTTTGGATAAGGTATTTAAAGCTCCTGTGGTTATTCCAGAAGTTTTTCCTGTTCCTAATGCTATTTCTGCAGTAATTTCCAAAGAATGGGATAAATTGGGTAATTCATTTACTCCTTCTAAACGTTTTAAGCATTTATATCCTGTGCCGTCTGACAGATTAGAATTTTGGGACAAAATCCCTAAAGTTGATGGGGCTATTTCTACCCTTGCTAAACGTACTACTATTCCTACGTCAGATGGTACTTCGTTTAAGGATCCTCTAGATAGGAAAATTGAGTCCTTTCTAAGAAAAGCTTATCTGTGTTCAGGTAATCTTCTTAGACCTGCTATATCTTTGGCTGATGTTGCTGCAGCTTCAACTTTTTGGTTGGAAACTTTAGCGCAACAAGTAACACATCGTGATTCTCATGACATTATTATTCTTCTTCAGCATGCTAATAATTTTATCTGTGATGCCATTTTTGATATTATTAGAGTTGATGTCAGGTTTATGTCTCTAGCTATTTTAGCTAGAAGTGCTTTATGGCTTAAAACTTGGAATGCTGATATGGCTTCTAAATCAACTTTACTTTCTATTTCTTTCCAGGGTAACAAATTATTTGGTTCTCAGTTGGATTCCATCATTTCAACTGTTACTGGTGGGAAAGGAACTTTTTTACCACAGGATAAAAAATCTAAAGGTAAAAGCAGGGCTAATAATCGTTTTCGTTCCTTTCGTTTCAACAAAGAACAAAAGCCTGATCCTTCATCCTCAGGAGCAGTTTCAGTTTGGAAACCATCTCCAGTCTGGAATAAATCCAAGCCAGCTAGAAAGGCAAAGCCTGCTTCTAAGTCCACATGAAGGTGCGGACCTCATTCCAGCTCAGCTGGTAGGGGGCAGGTTACGTTTTTTCAAGGAAATTTGGATCAATTCTGTTCACAATCTTTGGATTCAGAACATTGTTTCAGAAGGGTACAGAATTGGTTTCAAGATGAGACCTCCTGCAAAGAGATTTTTTCTTTCCCGTGTCCCAGTAAATCCAGTAAAAGCTCAAGCATTTCTGAAATGTGTTTCAGATCTAGAGTTGACTGGAGTAATTATGCCAGTTCCAGTTCAGGAACAGGGGATGGGGTTTTATTCAAATCTCTTCATTGTACCAAAGAAGGAGAATTCCTTCAGACCAGTTCTGGATCTAAAAATATTGAATCGTTATGTAAGAATACCAACGTTCAAGATGGTAACTGTAAGGACTATCTTGCCTTTTGTTCAGCAAGGGAATTATATGTCCACAATAGATTTACAGGATGCATATCTGCATATTCCGATTCATCCAGATCATTATCAGTTCCTGAGATTCTCTTTTCTGGACAAGCATTACCAGTTTGTGGCTCTGCCGTTTGGCCTAGCTACAGCTCCAAGAATTTTTACAAAGGTTCTCGGTGCCCTTCTGTCTGTAATCAGAGAACAGGGTATTGTGGTATTTCCTTATTTGGACGATATCTTGGTACTTGCTCAGTCTTTACATTTAGCAGAATCTCATACGATTCGACTTGTGTTGTTTCTTCAAGATCATGGTTGGAGGATCAATTTACCAAAAAGTTCTTTGATTCCTCAGACAAGGGTAACCTTTCTGGGTTTCCAGATGGATTCAGTGTCCATGACTCTGTCTTTAACAGACAAGAGACGTCTAAAATTGATTGCAGCTTGTCGAAACCTTCAGTCACAATCATTCCCTTCGGTAGCCTTATGCATGGAAATTCTAGGTCTTATGACTGCTGCATCGGACGCGATCCCCTTTGCTCGTTTTCACATGCGACCTCTTCAGCTCTGTATGCTGAAGCAATGGTGCAAGGATTACACGAAGATATCTCAAACAATATCTTTAAAACCGATTGTTCGACACTCTCTAACATGGTGGACAGATCACCATCGTTTAATTCAGGGGGCTTCTTTTGTGCTTCCGACCTGGACTGTAATTTCAACAGATGCAAGTCTCACGGGTTGGGGAGCTGTGTGGGGATCTCTGACGGCACAAGGAGTTTGGGAATCTCAGGAGGTGAGATTACCGATCAATATTTTGGAACTCCGTGCAATTTTCAGAGCTCTTCAGTTTTGGCCTCTTCTGAAGAGAGAATCGTTCATTTGTTTTCAGACAATGTCACAACTGTGGCATACATCAATCATCAAGGAGGGACTCACAGTCCTCTGGCTATGAAAGAAGTATCTCGAATTTTGGTTTGGGCGGAATCCAGCTCCTGTCTAATCTCTGCAGTTCATATCCCAGGTATAGACAATTGGGAAGCGGATTATCTCAGTCGCCAAACGTTGCATTCCGGGCGAATGGTCTCTTCACCCAGAGGTATTTCTTCAGATTGTTCAAATGTGGGAACTTCCAGAAATAGATCTGATGGCGTCCCATCTAAACAAGAAACTTCCCAGGTATCTGTCCAGATCCCGGGATCCTCAGGCGGAGGCAGTGGATGCATTATCACTTCCTTGGAAGTATCATCCTGCCTATATCTTTCCGCCTCTAGTTCTTCTTCCAAGAGTAATCTCCAAGATTCTGAAGGAATGCTCGTTTGTTCTGCTGGTAGCTCCGGCATGGCCTCACAGGTTTTGGTATGCGGATCTTTTCCGGATGGCCTCTTGCCAACCGTGGACTCTTCCGTTAAGACCAGACTTTCTGTCACAAGGTCCTTTTTTCCATCAGGATCTGAAATCCTTAAATTTAAAGGTATGGAGATTGAACGCTTGATTCTTGGTCAAAGAGGTTTCTCTGACTCTGTGATTAATACTATGTTACAGGCTCGTAAATCTGTATCTCGAGAGATATATTATAGAGTCTGGAAGACTTATATTTCTTGGTGTCTTTCTCATCATTTTTCTTGGCATTCTTTTAGAATACCGATAATTTTACAGTTTCTTCAGGATGGTTTAGATAAGGGTTTGTCCGCAAGTTCTTTGAAAGGGCAAATCTCTGCTCTTTCTGTTCTTTTTCACAGAAAGATTGCTATTCTTCCTGATATTCATTGTTTTGTACAAGCTTTGGTTCGTATAAAACCTGTCATTAAGTCAATTTCTCCTCCTTGGAGTTTGAATTTGGTTCTGGGGGCTCTTCAAGCTCCTCCGTTTGAACCTATGCATTCATTGGACATTAAATTACTTTCTTGGAAAGTTTTGTTCCTTTTGGCCATCTCTTCTGCCAGAAGAGTTTCTGAATTATCTGCTCTTTCTTGTGAGTCTCCTTTCCTGATTTTTCATCAGGATAAGGCGGTGTTGCGAACTTCTTTTGAATTTTTACCTAAAGTTGTGAATTCCAACAACATTAGTAGAGAAATTGTGGTTCCTTCATTATGTCCTAATCCTAAGAATTCTAAGGAGAAATCGTTGCTTTCTTTGGATGTTGTTAGAGCTTTGAAATATTATGTTGAAGCTACTAAATCTTTCCGAAAGACTTCTAGTCTATTTGTTATCTTTTCCGGTTCTAGAAAAGGCCAGAAAGCTTCTGCCATTTCTTTGGCATCTTGGTTGAAATCTTTAATTCATCTTGCCTATGTTGAGTCGGGTAAAACTCCGCCTCAGAGAATTACAGCTCATTCTACTAGGTCAGTTTCTACTTCCTGGGCGTTTAGGAATGAAGCTTCGGTTGACCAGATTTGCAAAGCAGCAACTTGGTCCTCTTTGCATACTTTTACTAAATTCTACCATTTTGATGTATTTTCTTCTTCTGAAGCAGTTTTTGGTAGAAAAGTACTTCAGGCAGCGGTTTCAGTTTGAATCTTCTGCTTATGTTTTTCATTAAACTTTATTTTGGGTGTGGATTATTTTCAGCAGGAATTGGCTGTCTTTATTTTATCCCTCCCTCTCTAGTGACTCTTGTGTGGAAAGATCCACATCTTGGGTAGTCATTATCCCATACGTCACTAGCTCATGGACTCTTGCTAATTACATGAAAGAAAACATAATTTATGTAAGAACTTACCTGATAAATTAATTTCTTTCATATTAGCAAGAGTCCATGAGGCCCGCCCTTTTTTTGTGGTGGTTATGATTTTGTATAAAGCACAATTATTCCAATTCCTTATTTTATATGCTTTCGCACTTTTTTATCACCCCACTTCTTGGCTATTCGTTAAACTGAATTGTGGGTGTGGTGAGGGGTGTATTTATAGGCATTTTGAGGTTTGGGAAACTTTGCCCCTCCTGGTAGGAATGTATATCCCATACGTCACTAGCTCATGGACTCTTGCTAATATGAAAGAAATGAATTTATCAGGTAAGTTCTTACATAAATTATGTTTTTTACTATACTGGCGCGCAGAGCGCTATGGCTTATATCATGGTCAGCTGTCGTGACTTTAATAAATAAGCTACTTAACTTCCCTTCAAGGGGCAGACCCTATTCGGGCCTGGTTTGAAGGAGATTATTGCTTATATCACTGGAGGAAAAGGTCATGCCCTTCCTCAGGATAGGTCTAAATCAAGGGCAAAAAAAAAAAAAAAAGAAAAAAAAAAGTCTAATTTTCGTACCTTTTTAAAAACTTCAGGGCAGGTGTGGCATCCTCTTCCTCTAAGGCAAAACAAGAGGGAATTTTTGCTCAGTCCAAGGCGGTCTGGAGACAATCGGACCTGGAACAAAGATAAGCAGGCCAAGGAGCCTGCTGCTGCCTCTAAGGCAGCATGAAGGAACGCACCCCTATCCGGTAACGGATCCTATAGGGGGCAGACTTTCATTCTTTGCCCAGGCGTGGGCAAGAGATGCCCAGGATCCCTAGGCATTGGAATTTATATCCCAGAGATATCTTCTGGATTTCAAAGATTCCCCCCCAAAAAAAGGGGAGATTTCGCCTTTCACAATTATCTGCAAACCAGATAAAGAAGGAGGCATTCTTACATTGTGTACGAGATCCATCCAGTTCCAAGAGAGGAACAGGGACAGAGTTTTTACTCAAATCTGTTTGTGGTTCCCAAGGAGAGGGAACCTTCAGACCTATTTTGGATCTAAAGATCTTAAACAAATTCCTCAGAATTCCGTCATTTAAGATGGAAACTATTCGTACCATCTTAACTATGATCCAGGAGAGTCAATAGAGGACTACAATGGATTTGAAGGATGCTTATCCTCACATTGTGATGCATAAAGATCACCATCGTTTTTCAGGTTTGCCTTTCTAGACAGGCATTACCAGTTTGTAGCTCTTTCCTTTGGGATATCTACAGCCCCAAGAATCTTTATGGAGGTTCTGGGGTCGCTTTGGCGGTCCTTAGACCGCGGGGCATAGAAGTGGCCCCTTATTTAGACGACATCCTGATACAGGCGTCAAACATCCAAATTGCCCAGTCTCATACGGACGTAGTACTGGCATTTCTGAGATCACATGGGTGGAAAGTGAACAAGGAAAGAGTTCTCTATCCCCAATCTCAAGGGTTTCCCTCCTAGGGACTCTGATAGATTCTGTAGAAATGAAAATTTACCTGACGGAGTCCAGGTTGTCAAAGTTTCTAAATTTCTGCCGTGTTTTTTTCATCCCATCCGCGCCCTTCGGTGGCTCAGTACATGAATGAAATCGGCTTAATGGTAGCGGCAAGGGACATAGTACCGTTTGCACGTCTACATTTCAGACCGCTGCAACTATGCATGCTCAGTCAGAGGAACGGGGATTACACAGATTTGTCCCCCTGTTAAACCTGGACCAAGAGACCAGAGATTCTCTTCTCTGGTGACTATGTCGGGTCCATCTGTCCAAGGGTATGACCTTCCGCAGGTCAGATGGGACAATTGTTACAATAGATGCCAGGTTGGGATGCAGTCTGGAACTCCCTGAAGGCTCAGGGATAGTGGACTTAGGAGGAGACCCTCCTTCTAATAAATATTCTGGAACTGGGAGTGATATTCCATGCTCTTCAGACTTGGCCTCAGTTAGCAACTCTGAGGTACATCATACTCAGTCGGACAATATACACGACTGTGGCTTACATCAGCCATCAAGGGGGAACAGAAGTTCCCTAGCGATGTTAGAAGTCTTACAATAATTCACTGGACAGAGACTCACTCTTGTCTATCAGCTATCCATATCCCAGGTGTTGAGAACTGGGAGGTGGATTTTCTAAGTCGTCAGACTTTTCTTCCGGGGGAGTGGGATTTCCTCCGGAGGTCAAGACCAAGCAGGAGAGGGCTTTGGTGTTTTTGACAGCGCCTGCGTAGCCACGCAGGACCTGGTATGCAGATCTGGTGGACATGTCATCCTTTCCATCACGGTCTCTGCTTCTGAGACAGGTCCCTCTACCTCAGGGTCCTTTCAACCATCTAAATAGAATCAATCTGAGATGGACTGCCTGGAGACTGAACGCTTGATGTTATCAAAGCATGGCTTCTCCGAGTCAGTCATTGATACCTTAATACAGACAGGAAAGCCTGTCTCTAGGAAAATCGAACATAGATATGGTGTAAATATCTGATTGTTATGAATCCAAGGGTTACTCATGGAGTAAAGTCTGGATTCCCAGGATATTATCTTTTCTCCAAGATGTTTTTGAGAAAAGGGTTGTCAGCTAATTCCTTAAAAGGGGACAGATTTTTACTGTCTATTTTTTTGCACAAGCGTCTGGCAGGTATTCTAGACGTTCAGGCATTTGGTCAGGCTTTGGTTAGATCCAAGCCTGTGTTTAAAACTGTTGCTCCGCCATGGAGCTTAAACCTGATTCTTAAGGTTCTTCAAGAAGTTCCGTTTGAACCTTTTTTGTTCCATAGATATCAATCTTTATCTTGGAAAGTTCCTTTTGGGTAGCTAATTCCTCGACTCGTAGAGTCTCCAAGTTATCTGTGTTACAATGTGATTCTCCTTATCTGGTCCTTCGTACGGATAAGGTAGTCCTGCGTACCAACCTGGGTTTTTTCCTAAGATGGTATCTAACAAGTACATCACTCAAGAGATAGTTGTTCCATGCTTGTATCCTAATCCTTCCTCAAAGAAGGAACGTCTATTACACAATATTGGACGTGGTTTGTGCTTTAAAGTTTTACTTACAAGCTACTACAGTTTTCATCAAACGTTCACCTTGTTTGTTGTCTATTCTGGACAGAGGAGAGGTCAAAAGACTTCAGCAGCCTCTCTGTCTTTTTGGTTAAAAAGCATAATTCATTTAGCTTATGAGACTGCTGGACAGCAGCCTCCTGAAGGGATTACAGCTCATTCTACTAGAGCTGTGGTTTTCACTTGGGCCTTTTTTAAATGTGGCTTCTGTTGAACAGATTTACAAGACGGAGTCTTGGTCTGCGCTTCATACTTTTCAAATTTAACAAATTTGATACCTTGCTTCTTCGGAGGCTATTTTTGGGAGAAAGGGTTTTTTACAGGCAGTGGTAACTTCCGTTTAAGTACCTGCCTTGTCCCTCCCATCATCCGTGTACTTTAGCTTTTTTATTGGTATCCCATAAGTAATTGATGATCCGTGGACTGGATACACTTAACAAGAGAAAACATAATTTATGCTTACCTGATAAATTTATTTCTCTTGTAGTGTATCCAGTCCACGGCCCGCCCTGTCACTTTAAGGCAGGTAATTTTTTCATTTGAACTACAGTCACCACTGCACCCTATGGTTTTTCCTTTCTCTGCATGTTTTCGGTCGAATGACTGAATATGGCAGTTAGGGGAGGAGCTATATAGCAGCTTTGCTGTGGGTGGACTCTTGCAGCTTCCTGTTGGGAAGGAGAATATATTCCATAAGTAATGGATGATCCGTGGACTGGATACACTACAAGAGAAATAAATTTATCAGGTAAGCATAAATTATGTTTTACCTCTAAACCTTACCAAGCACAGTACCGTGCTGGACAATACACAGAATGTAAGACCGGAGCATATCTCACTTTATTAGTTGGAAAAGCACCCATAGGTTTACATTACCTGATGGGACTTTTGGCCCTAATTGATTCTGACTTTTGAGCATTATCAATTTTTAAGTATTTAAAGCAGAGGTTAGTTGCTGTAGAGGTTTGTGCCCTTCACCAGTTCCTCATCCTCCTTTCCTCTACTGTTTTGTAGTTCCTGTTGGAACACTTCAGTTTAGGAATGGGAAGGGATTTATTTAAAAGAACATGAAACCTAAAAAAATAATCTTCATTCAGATATAACATTCAAATGTAATCATTATCAAATTTACCTCATTCTCTTTGTATCCTTTGTTAAATGAGCAGCAATGTACTACTGGGAGCTAGCTAAAAACATTGAGTGAGCCATAAACAAGAGGCATGTACTTGTAGCCACCAATCGGCAGCTAGCTCCCAGTAGTGCAGTGTTGCTCCTGAGTCTACCCAGGTGTAATCTTCAACAAAGGATACCAAGAGAACAATACAAATTAGATAATATAAGTCAATTGGAAAGTTGGTATTAAAATTGCATGCTGTATCTAAGTCATGAAAGAAAAATTAAGGGTTTCATGACTCTTTAATAATAAATATATTGTTTCCAGTGGAGAGATCGGCAGTTTACTATTTTAAACTTAGTGGGACTTTAAAGTATTTTTAATCCAAAAAAGAACATTTTAAAATGTGTTTGTAAAACTGATATTCTAGAATGAGGGTTTTTGTTTATGTTCAAACTCTGTGGCTATGAGAATTATTGTTGTCCACCCATAATGCTGTGGGAGTTTTGCCTACCAGCCTCTCCGCTTGTAAGCTTCTGTCACACAGACTGGTAATGCACTTTTTTTTTTTTTTTTTTTTTTCCTCCGAATCAAAATAAACTGCCTTAAAGGGATACGAAACCAACTTTTTATTTTTTTTATTTTTTTTAATTATTCATGATTGAGAGAGCATGCAATTTTAAGCAACTTTCTAATTTACTCATCAATTTTTCTTTGTTATTTTGGTATTTTTATTTGAAAAGCAAGAATGTAAGCTTTGGAGCATGGCTATATTTGGTTCAGCACCATGGGTAGTGCTTGCTGATTGGTGGCTAAATGTACCCAGAGTGCTGAACCAAAAATGGGCTGGCTCCTAAGCCTACATTATTGCTTTTTTTTAAATAGATACCAAGAGAATGAAGAAAAATTAATAGGAGTAAACTAGAAAGTTGCTACATTTTCATGATTCAGATAGGGCATGCAATTTTAAACAGCTTTCCAATTTATTTTTTTATCAAATTTGCTTTGTTCTCTAGGTATTTTTAGTTAAAAGCTAAACCTAGGTAGGCTCATGCTAATTTCTAAGCCCTTAAAGGCCGGCTCTTATCTGAATGCATTTGGCAGCTTTTCACAGCTAGCGGGTGTTAGTTTGTGTGCCATATAGATATCCTTGTGCTCATGCCTGTGGAGTTATCTATGAGAATGCACTGATTGGCTAAAATTCAAGTCTGTCAAAAGAACTGAAATAAGGGGGCAGTCTGCAGAGGCTTGGATAAAAGGTAATCATAGAGGTAAATATTATATTAATATAACTGTGTTGGTTATGCAAACCTAGGGAATGGGTAATAAAGGGATTATTTAGAGGTAAATATTATATTAATATAACTGTGTTGGTTATGCAAACCTAGGGAATGGGTAATAAAGGGATTATTTATCTCTTTTTAAACAATTCTGGCGTAGACTGTCCCTTTTTAAAATTGCATGCTCTATCTTAATCCTGAAAGAGAATTTGGGTTTCATATCCCTTTGAGAGAGGACAGAAATCTCTTAAAGGGCCATAATACCCAAATGTTTAAACACTTGAAAGTGATGCAGTATAGCTGTAAAAAGCTGACTAGAAAATATCTCCTGAACATCTCTATGTAAAAAAGAAAGATATTTTACCTCAAAAGTTCCTCAGTAGCCACCTCCCATTGTAAAGGATTTCTAAGCAGCATTTTAGTATGTCTGTCCTGGGACAGCTGAAAGGATGAGCCTCGTGCACTCTCATATTATTTCCCTATTCAGCTTACTGTGGCTGCGTTCGGGCAGCGCTCCAAGCGAACTGGAACTCGCTTGGAGCGTTTTTCTCACACTTGCAAGTGAGATGGCTGGCGTTTTTTGAGCGCTCTGGTGACGTAAGTCCCAGCACTTCCAGTGTGCTGGAAAAGCTGGGACTTTTCAGAGCAAGCTCAGACGCTTGGAAACATGGCAGCCTCCACACACGTGTTGCTGTGAAGGCTGCCATGTTATTTATACATATATAATATGATTTTTCGTGTGCTCTAGAGAATGTAGCCCATTTCTTTTCACTTTATATATATATATATATATATATATATATATATATATATATATATATATATATATATATATATATATATATATATATATATATATATATACGTTCAAGCATTATGTGTAATGTGTATTTCCTTTTTTATTTTATATGTATTTCACGATCGGGCGGGTTAGAGATGTGTGGGCGGGGTTCTGGGAATTGCCGATTTTGATCCCCAGGGCCAGAATGATTTCCCCAGTCTCTCTTCGCAAACATTGCAACTCTGACCCACCTCTATTCAGTGCAGGATAAGCTACAGGGGCTGAGCTGAGAGCAGCTGAATGGAGGTGGGTCAGAGTTCCGTTGTTTGCGAAGAGACTGGGTAACTCATTCTCGGCAGGCACTGGCAGCCCAGCAACAATACAAGGGAAGGGAGCTTAGTAAAAACGTTCGCATGCGCAGTCCATTATTGTGCAGCAGATCCCTTTGCACATGCAAACGTTTTTTCGAAGCTCCCTTGCTTGTGACGTCACCAAGCGCCACGTCATCGCTGGGAGTGAATCTCTTCCACTAGCTCCTGAGCGCTGCCCGAACGCGGCCTATGAAATCTCATGAGATCACAGTAAAAGTTCATGACATCAGCACTGCTGATGCTGATTGGCTGCTGTTCATTTCTTCATTTTTTTTTTATTTTTTTACCTGCAGCTGAGTATAACTTTTTACACAGCTGAGGAGATAGTGAGATAAAATATCATCTTCCTTTTTTACATAGAGATGCTCAGGTGATATTTTCCTGTCAGCTTTTTAGTTATACTGCATCAGTTTCAAGTAATTTAGCATATGAGTATTATGTCTGAAGGAAATATATGTGCTTATCTCAAGTTTGACCAAGAAATTAATATTTTTGCAAAAAAGCAAAACACTTTAGCCAAATGTAAGAGAGGGGACAATGTGTAATTTTTTTTTTTTGGTAATATTTCTTGGGTCTGTGGTTTTTAGTAGCTTTACTATTCAATATTTAAATAGTAGGATAAAGTCTCCTTCTTAGAATACTAACTTTGTGGGTAGGGTGAATTGCACAGAAACATTATATATTATATATTTCCTACCTGTTCTATGTTAAATTTTGCATAGGTTATGTATTAGTTTTGTTTTTGTATTTTATTGTATCAATGCATTGTTTTGTGGACCCAGGACATACTTGAAAACAAGAGAAATCTCAATATATGCTTCCTGGTAAAATATTTTAAAAATAAATAAATATCTGTTTAAAATAAAACTATGGCTTTTTTTTTTTTATTTACCTAGTAAATCATCCATTTGAAAGCCTATTTTTGCATGCCCCCTGGCTTAAGGGTTTTTAATAAATGTTTTAAAGGGAAATGAAACCTACATTTTGTTCTTTCATGATTTAGAAAGAGCATGCAATTTTTTTTTTTTTTTTTTTTTTTTTTTAATTTTTATTTCTCTTGTTAAGTGTAGTCAGTCCACGGGTCATCCATTACTTATGGAATATATCTCTTCCTAACAGGAAGCTGCAAGAGGATCACCCAAGCAGAGCTGCTATATAGCTCCTCCCCTCACATGTCATATTCAGTCATTCTCTTGCAGCCTAACTAAAGATAGGTCGCTGTGAGAAGTCTGTGGTGTTTTTTAACTTAGTTTATTTCTTCAATCAAAAGTTTGTTATTTTAAATGGCACCGGAGTGTGCTGTTTGTTCTCAGGCAGCATTAGAAGAAGAATCTGCCTGCGTTTTCTATGATCTTAGCAGACGTAACTAAGATCCACTGGCTGTTCTCATCTGAGGAGTGAGGTAACTTCAGAAAAGGGGAATAGCATGCAGGGCCCCCCTGCAAACGAGGTATGTGCAGTAAATTATTTTTGTGAGGAATGGAATTGACTGAGAAAATACTGCTGATACCAATGTAACGTAAGTTCAGCCTTAAATGCAGTGATAGCGACTGGTATTAGGCTGATGAGTGTGTGTACACTGAATGTATTTTTCTAAGGAATGGAATTGACTCTGAAAATACTGTTAATACTGAAATAATGTATGAGCCTTAACTGCAGTAAAAGCGACTGGTAGCAGGCTTATTAATAACACTTCATAACTTTTCAAATGTATGTTTAAAATGTTTACTGGCATGTTAATCGTGTTTTGTGAGGTACTTGGTGATAAAACTTATTGGGGCATGATTTTTACCACATGGCCATCTTTGTTTTCTGCATAGAAACAGTTATCTGAGCTTCCCCACTGTTGTAATATGAGTGGGAGGGGCCTATTTTAGCGCTTTTTTTGCGCAGTAAAAATTCAGTCACAATCTGTCTACTTCATCCTCCATGATCCAGATCGTCTCTAGAGAGCTCAGGGGTCTTCAAAATTCATTTTGAGGAAGGTAATCAGTCACAGCAGACCTGTGACAGTGTGTTTTGACTGTGATAAAAACGTTAATTATTAAATTGTTATCCGTTTTTGGGTATTAAGGGGTTAATCATCCATTTGCTGGTGGGTGCAATCCTTTGCTAACTTAATACATTTACTGTGAAAAATTGGTTGCTATAACTATTTTGGTTCATTGTTATTTCAACTGTGACAGCTTTTTGTGCTTCTTAAAGGCACAGTAGCGTTTTTTATATTGCTTGTAAATTTATTTAGAAAAGTATTTCCAAGCTTGCTAGTCTCATTGCTAGTCTGTTTAAACATGTCTGACACAGATGAATCTCTTTGTTCACTATGTTTAAAGGCCAATGTGGAGCCCAATAGAAATTTGTGTACTAATTGCATTGATGCTACTTTAAATAAAAGTCAATCTTTACATGTAAAGAAATTATCACCAGACAACGAGGGGGAAGTTATGCCGACTAACTCTCCTCACGTGTCAGTACCTTCGCCTCCCGCTCAGGAGGTGTGTGATTTTGTGGCGCCAAGTACATCAGGGAGGCCCTTACAAATCACTTTGCAAGAAATGGCTACTGTTATGACAGAAGTATTATCTAAATTGCCAGAATTAAGAGGCAAGCGCGATAGCTCTGGGTTAAGGACAGACCGCGCGGATGAGGTGAGAGCCATGTCAGATACTGCGTCACAGTTTGCAGAACATGAAGACGGAGAGCTTCATTCTGTGGGTGACGGTTCTGATCCAGGGAGACTGGATTCAGAGATTTCTAATTTTAAATTTTAAGCTTGAGAACCTCCGCATATTGCTAGGGGAGGTATTAGCGGCTCTGAATGATTGTAACACGGTTGCAATTCCAGAAAAATTATGTAGGTTGGATAGATACTATGCGGTACCGGTGTGTACTGACGTGTTTCCTATACCTAAAAGGCTTACAGAGATTATTAGCAAGGAGTGGGATAGACCTGGTGTGCCTTTTTCCCCTCCTCCCATATTTAGGAAAATGTTTCCTATAGACGCCACCACACGAGACTTATGGCAGACTGTCCCTAAGGTGGAGGGAGCAGTTTCTACTTTAGCTAAGCGTACCACTATCCCGGTGGAGGATAGTTGTGCCTTTTCAGATCCAATGGATAAGAAATTAGAGGGTTACCTTAAGAAAATGTTGTTCAACAAGGTTTTATCTTACAGCCCCTTGCATGCATTGCGCCTGTCACTGCTGCGGCGGCATTCTGGTTTGAGTCTCTGGAAGAGGCCATTCGCACAGCTCCATTGGATGAAATTATGAACAAGCTTAAAGCACTTAAGCTAGCTAACGCATTTGTTTCTGATGCCGTCGTACATCTAACCAAACTTACGGCTAAGAACTCCGGATTCGCCATCCAAGCGCGCAGAGCGCTATGGCTTAAATCCTGGTCAGCTGACGTGACTTCTAAATCTAAATTGCTTAATATTCCTTTCAAAGGGCAGACCTTATTCGGGCCCGGCTTGAAAGAAATTATAGCTGACATTACGGGAGGTAAGGGCCATGCTCTACCTCAGGACAGGGCCAAATCAAAGGCCAAACAGTCTAATTTTCGTGCCTTTCGTAACTTCAAGGCAGGAGCAGCATCAACTTCCTCCGCTCCAAAACAGGAAGGAGCTGTTGCTCGTTACAGGCAGGGCTGGAAAGTTAACCAGTCCTGGAACAAGGGCAAGCAGGCCAAGAAACCTGCTGCTGCCCCTAAGACAGCATGAAGAGAGGGCCCCCTATCCGGAAACGGATCTAGTGGGGGGCAGACTTTCTCTCTTCGCCCAGGCTTGGGCAAGAGATGTCCAGGATCCCTGGGCGTTGGAGATCATATCTCAGGGATATCTCCTGGACTTCAAAAATTCTCCTCCACGAGGGAGATTTCATCTTTCAAGGTTATCAGCAAACCAAATAAAGAAAGAGGCGTTTCTACGCTGTGTACAAGACCTCTTACTAATGGGGGTGATCCACCCAGTTCCGCGGACGGAACACGGGCAAGGATTCTATTCAAATCTATTTGTGGTTCCCAAGAAAGAGGGAACCTTCAGACCAATCTTGGACTTAAAAATCCTAAACAAATTCCTAAGAGTTCCATCATTCAAAATGGAAACTATTCAAACCATATTTCCCATGAAAGAGGGTCAGTACATGACCACAGTGGACTTAAAGGATGCCTACCTTCACATACCGATTCACAAGGATCATTATCGGTACCTAAGATTTGCCTTCCTAGACAGGCATTACCAGTTTGTAGCTCTTCCCTTCGGATTAGCTACGGCTCCAAGAATCTTTACAAAAGTTCTGGGCTCACTTCTGGCGGTACTAAGACCGCGAGGCATAGAGGTGACTCCGTACCTAGACGACATTCTGATACAAGCGTCAAGTTTTCAAACTGCCAAGTCTCATACAGAGATAGTTCTGGCATTTCTGAGGTCGCATGGGTGGAAGGTGAATGTGGAAAAGAGTTTTTTTTATTACCACTTACAAGGGTTCCCTTTCTAGGGACTCTTATAGATTCTGTAGAGATGAAAATTTACCAGACAGAGGCCAGGTTATCAAAGCTTCTAAATGCTTGCTGTGTCCTTCATTCCATTCCACTCCCGTCAGTAGCTCAGTGCATGGAAGTAATCGGCTTAATGGTAGCGGCAATGAACATAGTACCATTTGCGCGCCTGCATCTCAGACCGCTGCAATTGTGCATGCTAAGTCAGTGGAACGGGGATTACTCAGATTTGTCCCCCCTACTAAATCTGGATCAAGAGACCAGAGATTCTCTTCTATGGTGGCTTTCTCGGCCACATCTGTCCAATGGGATGACCTTTCGCAGGCCAGATTGGACGATTGTAACAACAGACGCCAGCCTTCTAGGCTGGGGCGCAGTCTGGAACTCCCTGAAGGCTCAGGGATTATGGACTCAGGAGGAGAAACTCCTCCCAATAAATATTCTGGAATTAAGAGCAATATTCAATGCTCTCCTAGCTTGGCCTCAGTTAGCAACTCTGAGGTTCATCAGATTTCAGTCGGACAACATCACGACTGTGGCTTACATCAACCATCAAGGGGGAACCAGAAGTTCCCTAGCGATGTTGGAAGTCTCGAAGATAATTCGCTGGGCAGAGTCTCACTCTTGCCACCTGTCAGCGATTTACATCCCAGGCGTGGAGAACTGGGAGGCGGATTTTCTAAGTCGCCAGACTTTTCATCCGGGGGAGTGGGAACTCCATCCGGAGGTGTTTGCTCAACTGGTCCATCGTTGGGGCAAACCAGAACTGGATCTCATGGCGTCTCGCCAGAACGCCAAGCTTCCTTGTTATGGATCCAGGTCCAGGGACCCGGGAGCGGTGCTGATAGATGCTCTGACAGCCCCTTGGGTCTTCAACATGGCTTATGTGTTTCCACCATTTCCGATGCTTCCTCGTTTGATTGCCAAGATCAAACAGGAGAGAGCTTCGGTGATTCTGCTAGCGCCTGCGTGGCCACGCAGGACCTGGTATGCAGACCTAGTGGACATGTCGTCCTGTCCACCGTGGTCTCTGCCTCTGAGACAGGACCTTCTAATTCAGGGTCCTTTCAACCATCCAAATCTAATTTCTCTGAGGCTGACTGCATGGAGATTGAACGCTTGATTCTATCAAAGCGTGGCTTCTCGGAGTCGGTTATTGATACCTTAATACAGGCTAGAAAGCCTGTTACCAGAAAAATTTACCATAAGATATGGCGTAAATATTTATATTGGTGCGAATCCAAGTGTTACTCATGGAGTAAGGTTAGGATTCCTAGGATATTGTCCTTTCTACAAGAGGGTTTAGAAAAGGGCTTATCTGCTAGTTCGTTAAAGGGACAGATTTCTGCTCTGTCTATTCTTCTACACAAACGTCTGGCTGAAGTTCCAGACGTTCAGGCTTTTTGTCAGGCTTTAGCTAGGATTAAGCCTGTGTTTAAGACTGTTGCTCCGCCGTGGAGCTTAAACTTAGTTCTTAACGTTCTTCAAGGCGTTCCATTTGAACCCCTTCATTCCATTGATATCAAGATGTTATCCTGGAAGGTTCTGTTTTTGATGGCTATTTCCTCGGCTCGAAGAGTCTCTGAGTTATCTGCCTTACATTGTGATTCTCCTTATCTGATTTTTCATTCAGACAAGGTAGTTCTGCGTCTAAACCTGGGTTCTTACCTAAGGTAGTTACTAACAGGAATATCAATCAAGAGATTGTTGTTCCTTCATTGTGTCCTAATCCTTCAAAGAAGGAACGTCTTTTGCATAATCTGGACGTAGTCCGTGCCCTGAAGTTCTATTTGCAGGCAACTAAAGATTTTCGTCAAACTTCTTCCCTGTTTGTCGTTTACTCTGGACAGAGAAGAGGTCAAAAGGCTTCGGCTACCTCTCTCTCTCTTTGGCTTCGTAGCATAATACGTTTAGCCTATGAGACTGCTGGGCAGCAGCCTCCTGAAAGGATTACAGCTCATTCTACTAGAGCTGTGGCTTCCACCTGGGCCTTTAAAAATGAGGCCTCTGTTGAACAGATTTGCAAGGCTGCAACTTGGTCTTCACTTCACACTTTTTCAAAATTTTACAAATTTGACACTTTTGCTTCTTCGGAGGCTATTTTTGGGAGAAAGGTACTTCAGGCAGTGGTTCCTTCCGTTTAATGTTCCTGCCTTGTCCCTCCCTTCATCCGTGTACTTTAGCTTTGGTATTGGTATTCCATAAGTAATGGATGACCCGTGGACTGACTACACTTAACAAGAGAAAACATAATTTATGCTTACCTGATAAATTTATTTCTCTTGTAGTGTAGTCAGTCCATGGCCCGCCCTGTCTTTAAGGCAGATCTAAATTTTAATTAAACTCCAGTCACCACTGCACCCTATGGCTTCTCCTTTCTCGTCTGGTTTTGGTCGAATGACTGAATATGACATGTGAGGGGAGGAGCTATATAGCAGCTCTGCTTGGGTGATCCTCTTGCAGCTTCCTGTTAGGAAGAGATATATTCCATAAGTAATGGATGACCCGTGGACTGGCTACACTACAAGAGAAATAAATTTATCAGGATAGCATAAATTATGTTTTTAGATCCATTTTCATTAACAGGGAGAGAAAAAATAATAAATAATATAAAACATAACATTAATACAAAACTTTGCTAGTACATTACTCATAGTACCTTCTTACAAATATTTTTCAAATCGAAAAGAAAAACAAAGTTGTACCACTTAACCATTTATCTTAATATATATAATCTATCATACTATATACAATGTCCCAAAAAAGAGACCCCGCATCCGGGGAATTTTTTTTTTCTTTTCAAGATGACTAGTCCTACTGACCATACATATCAACCCCAAAAAGAAACCGAACCCCCACCATGGAGGGAAATGAAGAGAAGGGGGGGAGAGGAGGAGGAAAAAATTAACCAAATTGGATCTTGAGCAAGGCAGATTACCAGACCCCCAATAGTACTAACTCTGAATTCCTAAATGGGTAGGTCAGATATTCTATCTCATTAGCCGATAATGTTTTAATAAATACTGACCAGGTTTTTTTTTTAAAAAAAAACTTGAATATCTACTTCCTCATGCATATTAGTGTCCCTTTTTGTTCTAGCATACACTGCAAGTTCAATTATACTGGGACTCACACTACCTTTCCATTTCTTAAAAATTAAATATCTTGCAGCTAGAATAATCATGTTAACTATTTTATTATGTACCTGAAGATCTTTTGTGGCTTCCCATAGAAAAATTATATGGGCCACAGTTAGTCTCAAAGGGGAGATCTTTAATACTTTATTAATCCAATATTCTAATTTGAGCCAAAAATGTTTAATCTTGGGACACTCCCATATCATATGAATAAGATCTGCAGAGGGTAGTAAACATTTTGGACATTTATTGAAATTGCTATTCCTGTACCTGAGCCCCTTTTTCGGGGTGAAATAAGTCCTGTACAGTAACTTAATATGAGACTCCCTCCATGTAGCGGATAGAGTGATTTGTGTAGTTTTTGAAATAGAGACCTGAATATTCATTGCATTCATATTAAAGGGACATGAAACCCAAATTTTTTCTTTCGTGATTTAGAAAGAGCTAGTCATTTTAAACAACTTTCTAATTTACTTCTATTATCTCATTTGCTTCATTCTCTTGATATCACTTGCTGAAAAGCATATCTAGATATGCTCAGTAGCTGCTGATTGGTTGCTGCACATAGAGGCCTTGTGTGATTGGCTCACACATGGGCATTGCTATTTCTTCAACAAAGGATATCTAAAGAATTGAGCAAATTAGATAATAGAAGTAAATTGGAAAGTTGTTTAAAATTACATGCCCTATCTGAATCGTGAAAGTTTATTTTTGACTAGACTGCCCCTTTTAGTTGGGGTATCATTAAGTTCCATGCAGATAAGTTTTCTAAATTCATATCTCCCTTATTAGAGCTCAGAAGTTGGTAACATAGTGTGATTGACATAAACCCGTTCCGTGCTAACACAAGCCATTACTTCAATTTCCCAAGTGACCAGTTCCAGTTGAACTCATTTACTGATTTAAAAATGAAGTGTCTTGTTTGTAACTATGCAAATAATTCTTTATTGAGAAGATTAAATTCTCTTTTTAAGGTCTCAAATGTTTTAATGCATTGTCTATTCCTATCTATCAATTGAGAGATATTATCAAGACCTAGGGTATGCCATCTCTGGAAAGGTGTCGATTGCAATCCCGCTTGAAATGTAGGATTGCCCAATAGTGGCATATAATCAGAAACACTGCATTTCCTTGTTAATAGCCTGCTTAACTTCCACCATGCCTGTAAAGGACACAACAATGTTTTAAATCTAACTTCGTGGGGGATTGATCTAGGTTTACAATGTATTAAAGCTACCGGAAGGAAAGGAAAACTTATATTTTTTTGAGTTCATTATCAGTCACATAGTTTTTATTTAAGATCCAATCAACCACAATTCGCGCAAGAAAGGCCAGATTGTATAATTGAATATCAGGTAGTGAGAGACACCCATATTTTCTAGGTAGGGAGAGTTTCATTGGTGAAATTCTGGGGTTTTTATTCTGCCATATGAAGCTTCTCAACATACTATTAACTTTTTCAATATCCTTCCTCTTAAGTAATATTGAGGTATTCTGCAAGACATATAGTCATTTTGGAAGAAGAATCATTTTAAACAGAGCAATACGACCTGAAAGCGAGAGGTTCAGCCATGTTTTCAAGCTGCCCCTGTTTTCTCTCAAGACTGGTAATATATTAAGCTCATAAGTCATCAGGATTAGATGAAATCATAATTCCAAGATATCTGAAAGATTCTGAAACTCTAAAAGGTATTTCTAATAGAGAATCTGGATTCTTCCTGACCCAAAGAAGTTCCGATTTTGAGACATTAATCCTATAGCCAGAAAAGGACCCAAATTGATTTATTACTGAAATAAGTGTAGGTATGTTTAATTCGAGTATTAGAAATATATAGAAGAATATCGTCGGCATATAGCGCAATTTTAAGCTCCTTTTGACCTATTTTTATGCCTTCCATTTGATATCTAATCATAATTGCCAAGGGTTCAATGGAGATATCGAAAAGAAGAGGAGAGAGAGGGCATCCCTGTTGTGTTCCTCTTTCAAGTGATATCTCAGAGGATACTATATTGTTAACAATTATATTTGTATATGGTTTATTATATAGATTCTCCACAAATTTAAGCAGGTTCCCTCAAGTTTCGATGGACTTGAAATAATCTATTGTGACTAAAACTTCCCTAATTTTAGCTGCCGAATTCCGTTTCTGTAGAAACCCTGCTTTATCTTTATGAATTATTTCAGAGAGTACCAATTGTAATCTTTTGGCTATGATAGAAGTAAGAATCTTATAGTCTGAGTTTAACAATGCTTTGGGTCTATATGACTTTCTTAGTAGGGTCCTTCCCTGGTTTAAGAATCTAAGTGGTATAAGATGCACTAAACTGAGGGGATACTGCATTACCATCAACATATATATGATTGAAAAGCTTACTTAAAGATGGAACAATAAATGGTGTAAGAATTTTATAAAATTAATTAGGGAGCGCATCTGGTCCTGATGTTTTATTTAATGGAAATAACTTTTAAAATTTCTAACTCAGAGATTGGGGAGTTCACAGCTGCAGCTTGTTCACTATTAAGCATAGGGTGAGTGATTTTACATCAGAACTCGTCAGACTGCGCCTTATCTGAGTTTCTAAAAGAATAGATCTCCTGAAAGTAATCTGAAAAAATATTTGAAATAGCTTCTGAGTTTGTATGAGTTTTCACTTCATGATACAGCTTGGCCTTGTTACCTTAACAATATAATCTTGCCTAGAGTTTTAACTCCTTCTGTGTCTCTCAACAAACTAAGAACGTGTCCATTTCATTTTTTGATCTAGTATACTTAGCCCAATTTTCCAAGGAACTATCAAGCAGGTAAAGATTTAGTTAATTACAGATTTTAACACTTCTGTTTCTCTTTAAGTGTTTTGATTCTATTAGCACTGTATGCGATCATTTCTCCCCTAAGGACTGCCTTTGCAGCTTCCCAAAAGGTATCCGGACGATTAACATAAGCTTCGTTAAACTCCACGTATTCTTCAAATTTTAGATTTTAGCCAATTTTTTAAATTTTAAATCATTTATAAGCCATGTGGGGAAAAAGAAGCGAGAGGCCCTGGGTCTAAACTCACTAAATTGCAATTCTACTGTGATAGGGCTATGATCTGGAGAATAGGGAGAATTCCAGCTTTAACTCACATTTTACAAAGTCTTTCATCAATAAGAAATCTATTCTAGATAATGTTTTATGAGCTCTGGATAAACAAGTGAATTCTCTTGTATCCAGATTCTATAATCTCCATATATCCCTGATCATCAAATTTTGAAAAATCTTCTTGAACATTTTGGTTTCCAGACTGTCTCGCTTATTCTTCCCCAACATAGGCTTCTGTCTTTACCTATCTAAGGGATAATGTGGAGCCATGTTGCAATCCCTGCCTAAAATCGCATATCCTACTGATTCTGTAAGAATTTTTGATTGTAATGTGTCCCAGAATATTGGTTTGAACACATTAGGGCCATATATATTAGAGTGTGTATAAAATTCCTGCTATTTTTAATTTTAAAATTAAATATCTCCCTTCTGGGTCTGAGAGTGCAAGATTTCAGTTAGTTTTTTTTCCCTAAAAAAATTGCCACGAGTCTCTTCCTTTCCACACCTGAGGAAGCAAAAACTTCCTTTACCCAGGAAAATTTTAATTTTAGGACCTCATCTAAATGTTAATGAGTTTCTTGCAAAAAGGCTATGTTGGTATCTATTTTTCGGAGGTGAGCTATGATTGACTTGCGTTTGATAGAAGTAGGACCTCCAATGTTCCAGGAGGTTATTTTACATTCATCTGCCTTGATCATTTTTTTAAAAGAAAGGAGGGAAAAAAGCAGAAAATACTCGTGTGTCCACATAAACCCGTATTGGCCCCAAGCCATGAGCCCAATCCTAAAAGATCTAGAGAACATGAGAGCAAGAGACTACTGATTCTTAGATCAACTATTATCCTGCTTTTCTAGTTCAGCTGCAAATTTTTCTGCTTCTTTAGCAGATTAAAAAATAAACACTTCATCTTTAGCTATAACTTTTAATTTTGCAGGATAAATTAAGGTGGCATGATAACCCCATTTAATAAATTTTTGTGCAAATTGGAGACTATTCTTTCCTTTTTTCCTGCAGTTTCAGCGGAAAAGCCTTGAAATAAAAGTATGTTGTCCCTATTAAAATAGGTTGATTCTTACGATAATGTTGGAACATGACAACTTTATTTTGAAAATTTAGCAGCTTTGCTCTGATTGGTCTTGCTCTCGTATTCTCTTTACCATCGCTTACTTGCCTACCCAACCTGTGTGCCCTTTCCACCAGGACTGGTGGATGTGAAGGAGGAAGTCCTAGAAGTTGAACTAGATTTCTAGAGAGACATTTTTCTAAATCTTCATATTGCTTGCCCTCTGGAACCCCAATTATTCTCAAATTATTTCTCCTAGATCGATTTTTCTAGGTCCTCAATTTTCTATTGAACTTTGGTTAGTGTTATATCTGTGGCCCTTAAGTTTAGAGCTCTGAATTGTACTAATCTTCTAGGTCCGACACTCTCGGCTCAACTTCTTGGAGCCTATTCAAAAATTGTCTTGAATTCATTGGTCAGAGAGAGAATATCTTGTTTGATCTCTAGTTTAAGAGAGTCAAATCTAGGAGCCAAGGCCTCTGATATGCTAGCTACCAATGTTTGGATATCCGGCGTTTCCTTAGTGTGAGGAAGATTAATGGAGATTGGATGAATGTCCGCCTGAGTTTCTATACTATTTTTATTTTTCCTATATCTGTGTCTAGCTGCCATAGCTGGTGAAGGGGTTTTAGTGTGTGCTAAGAAATTTATCCATGTGTTAAATACACTTTAAGACAGATGGGGGGGTAAAAATCCTCCAAAAAGTGACAATGTAGAGGAATTAGCCCCTGCCTTGGTGGGAATATGTGTAAAAAAAAAAATTAGTTTAGTGGAAGAAAAAAAACGGAGAGAAAAGTGGAGGGTGCAAGTGCTCGAGGTGCAGGTGTAATAAGAAAGGACAAAAAAGTGCTTTCTAATAGTTTTACAACCAGCTGTGGAACATAAGTTACCTATGACCTTGAGATAGGAAGTATTCTTATAGGTCTAGCACTCGTGACCCTTTATAAGAGCTTAAAAAAGGTTTATTACCAAACTTGGTTCTATCTAAATAGGGCCCTTTATCCCGTTAGGGAACTTATCTGAAGCCTAAGTGATTAGGCCATATTATTTAGCTTAAACTCCTGATCTTCCTGCTGCACAGTTCTTTCTTATAGCCTGTGTCTAAATATATATTCTTATAAAGATGACCTCACAGTAAAATTAATGGTACCTTACTCATTCAATTCCCCATCTCTACTATCCCCTTTGATTTAATTTGACATATATACAACTATATAGGGGGGGAAAAGAATGGTTAGTTGCAAAATGACACAATGTTCCTATTTCCTAAAAAAATAGGGTATGATTTAGTAAGATGTACTCTATATATTAACTCCTCTAATATCTATGTGTACCTTTAGACAAAACAGTGCTTTGCATATAGAACGACAGAAGGTTAATTTAGAAAGATATTACTCAGGCCTACCTATATTGGTAATTTTTTTTTTTTTAATTTTTTGCACACAAAAGCAGAGAATAGACGCAATCAAACAAGTAGGCAAAGTAAAAAGCAGCATCCAAGAAGGTTAATGGCACCTGCAATAATTAAAAAGAATAATGCCTTTTTCCAGAATATGATATGAATCTAGCCAATTACAATTTTGCAATAACAGTACTTTATACTATGCAACCAAGCTTGCTATCAGTATCAGAACTTCAAATTCTACGGTTTCCTTTAGCTTGATTTTAACATATATTGGAAAAAGGTGGTTAGTTGCCAACAGCAGACAAGACAGTGTTTATTTCCCAAAAAGTTAAGATACAGTTTTGCAAATTATACTCTCTGTATTATCTCCCCTGGGACCTGTGTGTTTATAATTTAAACAATACTTTGCATATAAAACAGCCAGGGGTTAATTTGCCAGTATTAGTAAGCAAGAGCAATATCCTTATTTTTCATGTTTTTGCACAAGAAAAGGTAAAGGGTAGCCACGGTCAGACAAAGAAAAAAGTAGGCAAAGCAAGCATCGACGTTTGGGAGAGTTAATAGCACATGCAGTTAGTAAGAAGCATATAGTTCTCTCCTTTTCCAACTGTCTTTCTCCAAGATATATAAGAGAATTAGTGTATGAATCTTGGCATGGAAATGTCTCTCTCCTTAGGATAGCCTGTGCTCCTCCCGCCCTTACGCTATAGGAGTACTGTCTTGTAGGGACCTTTTAGCTTATTTTCTCTGGAGAGGAATATATATTTAATAATGTGTGGGCTGTACAACGACTCTTCCCTAGAGTCTGAGCAATTGCTCCTTTGTAGTAGGAGTACCTTATACCACTCAGCTCTGTGCGATAGTTGTATCAGGGCTTCTGATTCTACACGCCGTTTTTGTCTTGGCTGAGTATTTTTGTTTTTTATTTTTTCCCCAGGGAGCCAGGTTCTTATGATGGCTTTCAGTTGCAGGATAGCTAGTCGACTCATGCCTGAGATGTAAGCCGAGCTTCCACAAGCAGCATCGGTGTGCGGAAGATTGCGGCTAGACAGCTGTTCCTACTCCATGTCAACAGACAGCACAGCCCTGGAAAGTCAACGTCGCTGGGCAGCGTCCCATCCACCCCCTAACGCAGCACTGGAGGGAGGGGTGAGGGAAGGCAACCAGGCTCTCGTTTCTTCACTCCAACAAGGGAAGCTTGATGAGACTAAGGGAGCCAGAGCAGTACGGAGGGCTGTACTTGCACTGTTGTGAAACCGGAAGGTTATGGCTAAACAGCTATTCCCACTCCGTGTCAGCAGGCCACACAACCCTGGAAAGTCAGTATCGCTGGACAGTGTCCCGTCTATCTCCTCGCACAGCACCGGTGGGAGGGGTGAAGGAAGGCAGCCAGGCTCTCGTTTCTTCACTCTCACAGCGGAAAAGCTTGGTAAGGCTAAGAGGGCCAAAGCAGTATGGTGCGCTTTAATTGCACCGCTGTGGAACCGGAATAAAGTTGTCTTCAGCTAGTTAACCACCCAGGACAAGGGTTTCGGCGCGGAATTGCTGCCAATGGCTAGTATGGGAGTTTCAGAGAGAGCGTGCTCACAGCATGTTCTGCACCCAGTCTCCTCCCCCGGAACCTCAAGTGGAATTCACGAGCATGCAATTTTAAACAACTTTCTAATTTACTTCTATTATCTAATTTGCTTCATTCTCTTGATATCCTTTGCTGAAAAGCATATCTAGATAGGTTTAGTAGCTGCTGATTGGAGACTGCACATAGATGCCTCGTGTGATTGGCTCACCCATGTGTATTGCTATTTCTTCAACAAAGTATAGCTAAAGAATACAGTGAATTAGATAATAGAAGTAAATTGGAATGTTTAAAATTGTATTCTCTATCTGAATCATGAGAGAATTTTTTGGTTTAGTGTCCCTTTAAGTAAGGGGTGTGTCCTGGCGGCTGTCATGGCTGACGGCAAGAATGAAACCTGACTAAAGAAGCTTCTAAATCTGCTGCTTAGTGAGTGACCTCAACAGGAGACCTTAAACTCAAATTTTATAAATTTATTTTAAGTATCCCACCTGCACAATTGGTTCTCTCTATTTTGTGCTTTGGTTAAGTTCATTAAACTGTACTGTTGAGGATTGCGGGGACACGATGGTGGATGGTCCTGCAACCCCGTCCCCCCACATTTATATAGACTGGGGAAGCGATGCAGCTTGGCTTTGTTTCATGCTACAATCGAGATATTTTACAGTCCTTGTTCTTCTAAAAATATATAGCTTTTACAGAGGTGGATGTTAATAAAGAGACATTTGTCATCTGCCCTGATGAAAATTTAATTTTGACTAGACTATTCTTTTAAACCTATTTGGGGAGACAATTGTAAGTTCTGAGACTTCTTTACTTGAAATGTCTGGATCTACCAGTTCTTTATATAAGTGACTATTCATAAGCATATATCCACATGATGCTAGGTAGCTAATTAGGTAATATGCATCTTTATACTAATACCTTTTTTAGATCCAAAAAATGTAAAATAGTATACATTAATAGCTGATTAGGCATGGTTGAATGTGTTTACATTCTAATTTGAATGTTAGAACGAATGTTATTGTAGAAATTCGATTTAAATAATTGAATGTTGATAAGAACAAATATTCTTAAATCTACAAATGCATATACGTATATTCTGTGAATTCTTGCACATGCTTAGTAGGAGCTGGTGACTAAAAAAATGTAAATATAAAAAGACTGTGCACATTTTGCTAATGGAAGAAAATTAGAAAGTTGTTTAAAATTGCATGCTAAATCTGAATCATGAGTTTAATTTTGACTTGAGTGTCCTTTTAAGGCTCAGATCTCCATCTATGGCAGCCTGGCTGCAGCAAAGGTGACAAGGAACACGCCTTCTTTACGAAAAGGCTGTATAATTTTTTCATAACTCTGCATTGAAATTTTTATTTGTGTATAATTATAAATAAATTATACTTGCGTGTAAACTAAGAATTGTTGCCTATGTAAACAATAGAGTTAAAATATGGCAGCCAGGCTGCCATAGGTGGAGATTCGAGACTTATGGTAGCAATACCCTATATAAAAGGACATTCTCAATATAATAGCAGGATGCACTCTAGATTTCTATTCCCCCATGGCAAGGGAAAAAGCACATTGTTATTTATACATTGATTCATTTTTATTTTTATACTTTGCATAATAAAAAAATAAAATTATTTCAGCAGTTGGGCAGCCATGCATGCTGTTTGGAGTTTAACAAATTCTGCAGTGGGGGTTTGTTAAACACTGCAGAATTTAATACATTTTTTTTTATTTATTTTTTTTATTTATTTTTTATTTGGAAGATGCACTCCAAACATTCTGCTTGGCTGCCCAACCAATTTTGATTGAATAGGTTGTACAGAAGTGCACCATGACGTATGCACTTTAAATTAAATAGTGGGGGCTGGTGTGCTTCAGTTTGGTTTTCTTGAATGACTATTAAAACACCTCTAACTGCTGCTTTTCACTTTTCCCTAGGTACCAGAAAGCTGCTGAGGAAGCAAGTACAGATAAAAAAAGGACTGTAAGTAGCAGAGTTAAATAAAAATTCTACATATGGTATAGATTTTATTTTTTATTGTATATTTGCTTTTGTACTTATGCTCTTTCTAGCCTTAAAGTGATTGTAAAGTATATTGAATAAAAGCCCAGTATTTAAAAATAATTTTAAAAATGGGGGGCCTTTTAAGTCATTGAGCTTTACACAAACACGTGTTTTTTTTGTTTGTTTTTTAAATACTTATCACTTTTTTTATGGTAAACATATCACTGATTCTCTGCCCGCATCTCCTGTATTTAGCATATCAATGATGAATCCGGCTTCCTCCAATCCTTGTGTGCGCCACAAGCTGGATGCCAAAGGGGGCACACAACGATTGGAGGAAGCTGGCTTCGTCATCAATATGCTCAATACAGGAGGAGATGCGGGAGGAGGATCGGCGGTATGTTTACCGTAACTAAATGGTATTAAAAAAAATCTTTAAAACGGGGGCACTTTTAAATACTACTGGGCTTTAATGGGCTTTAATTCATTAAACTTTACAATTACTTTAATATGCTTTTTATGTACAATGTTTATTAAACTAAACAAAATCAAATATTTAGTCATATTCATACTTTCTAGACATACTTCTGTTTATACAGAAATTCTGATGAAACGTATTAGCGTTCTTTCTTCTATAAGATACGACGAGGCCACGGATTCTTCCTTTACTTGTGGGATATTCTCCTCCTGCTAACAGGAAGTGGCAAAGAGCACCACAGCATAGCTGTCTATATTTCTCCTCCCTTGACTCCACCCCCCAGTCATTCTCTTTGCCTACTCTAAGTAATAGGAAGGGTAAAGTGAAAGAGGTGATAACATTTTAGTTTTTTTTCTTCAAGCAAGACTTTTTTTTTTTTTTATTTTAAATGGTACCGGTGAGTGCTATTTTTTTCCCAGGCAGCAGATGGATGAAGACTTCTGCCTGGAGACTGATGATCTTAGCAGTTGTTACTAAGATCCAGAGTAGTTCCCACAGAATGGCTGAGGAGTATTTAAGAAACTTCAGTGTGAGGAACGGTTTTCATGCTACAAGCATTGAGGTATGTTCAGTCATTTGTTTTCTGGAGAATTGGCTGACAGTATCCCCTTGAGGGAAAGGGTAAGCAGTAATAATGTATAGAGAGGGGTATTACTGGACCTGTATATTGGGCTATAAAAAAAATGGTTGACACTGATATGTTTGTGAGCAAACGTTTATATGTTGGGAGTGAAAGATAACGTTTTTTATGGCAAACGTTTTTACTTTATTTTATGAATGGAGGGTACACATAGATTCACTAAATGGGTATATGAACCCACATGGCTAGGTTTAGACCGCTCTGGTGTGGTTATTTTAGGCTGTGAGACATCGAGTGAGATGGTCGGGCCTATTTTCGCGCCTCAGTTGCACAGTTTTTTTTCCCAGACAAGCAGCAAGCTCCAACTCCGGTGGGCCTTTCAGAGATAGTTTGGGCCTAATCGAAGGGTTAATCCGATTTTGCAGACCCCTGAGGGCAGGTAGGCGCCACAGCGGGGCTGTGGCGAGGTGCAGGGGTGTTTTTGTTTGAAATTAACGTTTTTTAGCAACGTTTTTTGGTCTTAAGGGTTAAGTATTCCTTTCCTTGTGGGGCAAACTTAGCTGACAAGTTGGGATGCATTTATCATAAAATTGTGATAATCTGATCGTTTTAAAGCAGTTTTGGAATTTTTTTTTTTTTTTTTCTCTTAAAGGTGCAGTACAGTTTTTTCAGATGTTATTTTTTCACAAAATAAAGTGTTTTCAAGTCTGTTTGTGGTCATTACTAGCCTGTTTTAACATGTCTGACATTGAGGAAAGCCAATGTTCCATGTGTTTAGAAGCCATTGTGGAACCCCCACTTAAAATGTGTCCCTCATGTACTGAAGGGGCCTTACATTGCAAAGAACATATTTTAGGTGTTAAAAGTATGTCTCAGGATGATTCTCAGTCAGAAGAGAATCAGGTTATGCCATCCAATTCTCCCCAAGTGTCACAACCTTTAACGCCCGCCCAAGCGACACCAAGTACTTCTAGTGCGTCTAATTCTTTCACCCTGCAAGACATGGCTGCAGTTATGTCTACTACCCTTACAGAGGTATTATCTAAACTGCCTGGTTTACAGGGTAAGCGCAGTAGGTCCAGTATTAGAGTAAATGCTGAGCCCTCTGATGCTTTATTGGCCATCTCCGATGTACCCTCACAGTGTTCTGATTTGGGGGTGGGGGAATTGCTGTCTGAGGGAGAGCTTTCAGACTCAGGAAATATGTTCCCTCAAACAGACTCTCAGATATGACGGCCTTTAAGTTTAAGCTTTAACACCTCCGCTTGTTGCTCAGGGAGGTTTTAGTGATTCTGGATGATTGTGACCCTATTGTAATTCCACCAGAGAAATTGTGTAAAATGGATAGATATATAGAGGTCCCTACTTACTCTAATGTTTTTCCAGTCCCTAAGAGGATTTTGGACATTGTTACTAAGGAATGGGATAGACCAGGCATTCCGTTCTCTCCCCCTCCTACTTTTAAGAAAATGTTTCCCATATCAGACACCATTTGGGATTTGTGGCAGACGGTCCCTAAAGTGGAGGGAGCTATTTCTACCCTGGCTAAGCGTAAAACTATACCTATTGAGGACAGTTGTGCTTTCAAAGATCCTATGGATAAAAAAATTAGAGGGTCTTCTAAATAAATTTTTATTCATCAGGGTTTTCTTCTACAACCTATAGCGTGCATTGTTCCTGTAACTACTGCAGCTGCTTTTTGGTTTGAGGCTCTAGAGGAGTCTCTTAAGGTTGAGACCCCATTAGATGATATTTTGGATAGAATTAAGGCTCTCAAGCTAGCTAATTCTTTTATTACAGATGCCGCTTTTCAAATGGCTAAATTAGCGTCAAAGAATGCAGGTTTTGCCATTTTAGAGCGTTATGGCTTAAGTCTTGGTCTGCTGATGTGTCATCAAAATCTAAGCTGTTAGCTATTCCTTTCAAAGGTAAGACCCTATTCGGGCCTGAACTGAAGGAGATAATTTCCGACATTACTGGAGGTAAAGGCCATGCCCTTCCTCAGGACAAGACGAATAAATTGAGGGCCAAACAAAATTTTCGTTCCTTTCGAAACTTTAAAGGTGGACCCTCTACTTCCTCCTCTGCCACAAAGCAGGAGGGGAATTTTGCTCAATCCAAGTCAGTCTGGAGACCTAACCAGACCTGGAATAAAGGTAAACAGGCCAAGAAGCCCGCTGCTGCTACCAAGACAGCATGAAGGGGCAGCCCCCGATCCGGGACCGAATCTAGTAGGGGGCAGACTTTCTCTCTTCGCGCAGGCTTGGGCAAGAGACGTTCAGGATTCCTGGGCATTAGAAATCGTGACTCAGGGGTATCGTCTAGAATTCAAAGATTCTCTCCCAAGGGGGAGATTTCATCTTTCATGTTTGTCTGTAAACCAGACAAAAAGAGAGGCGTTCTTACACTGTGTTGAAGACCTATATACTATGGGTAAAGTAGAACCGGGGCAGGGGTTTTACTCCAATCTGTTTGTGGTTCCCAAAAAAGAGGGAACCTTCAGACCGATTTTAGATATCAATACTCTAAACAAATTTCTCAGAGTCTCATCCTTCAAGATGGAGACCATTCGGACAATTTTACCAATGATCCAGGAGGGTCAATATATGACCACCGTGGATTTGAAGGATGCGTATCTTCACATTCCTATCCGCAAAGATCATCACCAGTTTCTCAGGTTCGCCTTCCTGGAAAAACATTACCAGTTTGTGGCCCTTCCTTTCTCCAACATAGGTGTGTCCGGTCCACGGCGTCATCCTTACTTGTGGGATATTCTCTTCCCCAACAGGAAATGGCAAAGAGCCCAGCAAAGCTGGTCACATGATCCCTCCTAGGCTCCGCCTACCCCAGTCATTCTCTTTGCCGTTGAGCCTTTGTTCAGGCTCTGGTTAGAATTAAGCCTGTTTACAAACCTTTGACTCCTCCTTGGAGTCTCAATTTAGTTCTTTCAGTTCTTCAGGGGGTTCCGTTTGAACCCTTGCATTCCGTTGATATTAAGTTGTTATCTTGGAAAGTTTTGTTTTTAGTTGCAATTTCTTCTGCTAGAAGAGTTTCAGAATTATCTGCTCTGCAGTGTTCTCCTCCTTATCTGGTGTTCCATGCAGATAAGGTGGTTTTACGTACTAAACCTGGTTTTCTTCCAAAAGTTGTTTCTAACAAAAACATTAACCAGGAGATTATCGTACCTTCTCTGTGTCCGAAACCAGTTTCAAAGAAGGAACGTTTGTTGCACAATTTGGATGTTGTTCGCGCTCTAAAATTCTATTTAGATGCTACAAAGGATTTTAGACAAACATCTTCCTTGTTTGTTGTTTATTCTGGTAAAAGGAGAGGTCAAAAAGCAACTTCTACCTCTCTCTCTTTTTGGATTAAAAGCATCATCAGATTGGCTTAAGAGACTGCCGGACGGCAGCCTCCCGAAAGAATCACGGCTCATTCCACTAGGGCTGTGGCTTCCACATGGGCCTTCAAGAACGAGGCTTCTGTTGATCAGATATGTAGGGCAGCGACTTGGTCTTCACTGCACACTTTTACCAAATTTTACAAGTTTGATACTTTTGCTTCTTCTGAGGCTATTTTTGGGAGAAAGGTTTTGCAAGCCGTGGTGCCTTCCATTTAGGTGACCTGATTTGCTCCCTCCCTTCATCCGTGTCCTAAAGCTTTGGTATTGGTTCCCACAAGTAAGGATGACGCCGTGGACCGGACACACCTATGTTGGAGAAAACAGAATTTATGTTTACCTGATAAATTACTTTCTCCAACGGTGTGTCCGGTCCACGGCCCGCCCTGGTTTTTTTAATCAGGTCTGATAATTTATTTTCTTTAACTACAGTCACCACGGTACCATATGGTTTCTCCTATGCAAATATTCCTCCTTAACGTCGGTCGAATGACTGGGGTAGGCGGAGCCTAGGAGGGATCATGTGACCAGCTTTGCTGGGCTCTTTGCCATTTCCTGTTGGGGAAGAGAATATCCCACAAGTAAGGATGACGCCGTGGACCGGACACACCGTTGGAGAAAGTAATTTATCAGGTAAACATAAATTCTGTTTTCGGGTTGGCCACAGCTCCCAGAATTTTCACAAAGGTGCTAGGGTCCCTTCTGGCGGTTCTAAGGCCGCGTGGCATAGCAGTGGCGCCCTATCTGGACGATATTCTGATTCAGGCGTCAACTTACCATCTAGCCAAATCTCACACTGACATCGTGTTGGCTTTTCTAAGATCTCACGGGTGGAAGGTGAACATAAAAAAAGCGTTCACTTGTTCCTCTAACGAGTTCCATTCCTAGGAACTCTGATAGACTCGGTAGACATGAGCATTTTTCTGATGGAGGTCAGAAAATCAAAGATCTTAACCGCTTGCCGAGCACTTCATTCCATTCCTCGGCCGTCAATGGCTCAGTGTATGGAGGTAATCGGACTAATGGTAGCGGCAATGGACATAGTTCCGTTTGCTCGCTTGCATCTCAGACCACTACAACTGTGCATGCTCAGACAGTGGAATGTGGATTATGCAAATTTATCTCCTCAGATAAATCTGGATCAAGAGACCAGAGACTACTTTGGTTGTCACAGGATCATCTGTCCCAGGGAATGTGTTTCCGCAGGCCAGCATGGGTCATAGTGACGACTGACACCCGTCTCTTGGGCTGGGGTGCAGTCTGGAATTCCCTGAAGGCTCAGGGTGTGTGGACTCAGGAGGAGACCCTACTTCCAATAAATATTCTAGAACTGAGAGCGATATTAAACGCGCTTCAGGCATGGCCTCAGCTGGCTTTGGCCAAATTCATAAGATTCCAGTCGGACAATATCACGACTGTAGCATATATCAATCAAGGGGGAACAAAGAGTTCTCTAGCGATGATAGGTTTCCAAAATAATTCGATGGGCAGAGACTCACTCTTGCCATCTATCAGCAATCTATATCCCAGGAGTGAAGAACTGGGAAGCGGATTTTCTGAGTTGTCAGACTTTTCATCCGGGGCAGTGGGAGCGCCATCCGGAGGTGTTTGCACAATTGATTCATCAATGGGGCACACCAGAATTGGATCTGATGGAAGTTTGGCATTCTGACGAGATGCCTTGTTACGGGTCCAGATCAAGGGATCCTCGAGCAGTACTGATAGATGCTCTAGCAGTACCGTGGTCGTTCATCCTGGCTTATGTGTTTCCTCCTTTTCCTCTCCTTCCTCGTCTGATTGCCAGAATCAAACAGGAGAGGGCTTCGGTAATCTTGATAGCGACTGCGTGGCCACGCAGGACTTGGTATGCAGATCTGGTGGAAATGTCATCTTTGCCACCATGGAAACTGCCACTGAGACAGGACCTTCTCATTCAGGGTCCGTTCCAACATCCAAACCTAATTTCTCTGTGGCTGACTGCCTGGAGATTGAACGCTTAATTTTATCCAAGCGGGGTTTCTCTGAGTCGGTCATTGATACCTTGATTCAGACTTGAAAGCCTGTCACTAGGAAAATTTATCATAAGATATGGCGTAAATATCTTTATTGTTGCGAATCCAAAGGCTACTCATGGAGTAAGATCAGGATTCCTAGGATTTTGTTCTTTCTCTAAGAAGGATTGGAGAAGGGGTTATCGGCTAGTTCCTTTAAGGGACAAATTTCTGCTTTGTCAACCTTACTACAAAAGCGTCTGGCAGATGTCCCACACGTTCAGTCATTTTGTCAGGCTTTGATTAGAATTAAGCCTGTGTTTAAACCTGTTGCTCTGCCATGGAGTTTGAATTTAGTTTTAAATGTTCTTCAAGGGGTTCCGTTTGAACCCATGCATTCCATAGATATTAAACTTCTATCTTGGAAAGTTCTGTTTTTAGTAGCTATCTCTTCTGCTCAAAGAGTTTCTGGGCTATCTGCGTTACAATGCGACTCGCCTTATCTTATATTCCATTCTGATAAGGTGGTTTTGCATACTAAACCTGGATTCCTTCCTAAGGTTGTTTCAAATAAGAATATTAATCAGGAAATTGTTGTTCCTTCTCTGTGTCCTAACCCTTCTTCTAAGAAGGAGCGTCTGTTACATAATTTGGACGTGGTTCGTACCTTGAAGTTTTACTTGCAAGAGACCAAGGATTTCCGTCAAATATCTTCTGTTTGTTGTCTATTCTGGAAAATGTAGAGGTCAAAAAGCTACGGCTACCTTTTTTTTTTCTTTTTGACTGAAAAGCATCATCCGTTTGGCATACGAGACTGCTGGACAGCAGCCTCCTGAAAGAATTACAGCTAATTCCACTAGAGAGGTGGCTTCCACATGGGCTTTTAAAAACGATGCTTCTGTTGAACAGATTTGTAAGGCTGCGACTTGGTCTTCCCTTCATACCTTTCCAAATTTTACAAATTTGATACTTTTGCTTCTTTGGAGGCTTGTTTTGGGAGAAAAGTTCTTCAAGCAGTGGTGCCTTCTGTTTAACCATCTGTCTTGTCCCTCCCATTCATCCGTGTCCTGTAGCTTTGGTATTGTATCCCAAGGATGAATCCGTGGACTCGTCGTATCTTCTAGAAGAAAAGGAAATTTATGCTTACCTGATTTTCTTCTGATACGAGTCCACGGCCCGCCCTGTCAATTTAAGACTTTTTTATATTTTTTGGTTTAAAACTTCAGTCACCTCTGCACCTTTTAGTTTCTCCTTTTTCTTCCTATACCTTTGGTCGAATGACTGGGGGGTGGAGTCAAGGGAGGAGCTATATAGACAGCTCTGCTGTGGTGCTCTTTTCCACTTCCTGTTAGCAGGAGGATAATATCCCACATGTAAAGGATGAATCCGTGGACTCGTATCATAGAAGAAATCAATTTATCAGGTAAGCATAAATTTCCTTTTTTCTGCAAAAGCTTTGACAGTTTGTTGCAACTTTGTGATTCTAGCCCCTCTTTTTGTTTGTTGCAAGCCGTGGATCAGAACTAGAATACAGTACTATACTTTATTTTCTTAGTAGCTGAAGCCAAGAAATGAAAGGTGACATTTCTCAAACCTCAGTCATAATTTTAGAAGCCTGTAAAATAGTTTTGGACGTATAAATAAAGCTGTATCTGTGCCATATGTTTGCTTGCAAACTGAAGGTACTAATTGCTGGTTACCATTACAATTTAAATAATTTCCTAATGAAATTGGAAACCGTGTAAATTTTTTTTTTTTTCTTTTCCTTATACTTGGACATAAGTGACAAATTGCTGAAAAGTCAGGTTATGGTTATTTTCTATTTAATCTGTGCTTCCAAGTGAATTTTTTTTTTCTTTCTATACTTCCTTTATAAGTTTTTTTTTTTTTTTTTTTTTTAAGACCTACTGTATTTAGACATAAACAACATTTAAATTTAGTGTTTAACAAATTACTGATCATTGCAGAAAGTATGCGTGGGTGTGTCTATTTGGGAGGGTTGTGCTCCAGAAGTGCTAACACCAACAGAACTTTTGGTAATTACCCATCTCTTCCCTCGCCCTCTTCCAGGTGACTCTAGACACAAGGGGCTCTAGAGTTAATGAAGTTGTGTGCCAGTAGTGGGCAAATCAAGAGGACCACACAATACATTATGCGCAAATGGAAAAACAAATACTATAGTAAATGTGTGCGCACACACACCGGACTGTTTAGAGACTGTCAAAATATAAAATGTAATGATTCAGTTAGAGCATACAGTTTTAAAAAACGTTCCAATTTCCTTGTACTTTATTTGCTTTGTTCTCTTGTAATCATTTTTTTGAAAAGCATTCCTACGTCGGCTCAGAAGCAGCAATGCACTACTGGAAACTAGCTTCTGATTGGTAGCTGCACATATATGCCTCTTATCATTGGCTTTACCAATGTGTTCGGCTTGCTTCCTGTAGTGCATAACTTCTCCTTTGTAAAAGGATATCGAAAGAATGAAGTAAATTCAAAATGGTAGTCAGTTGGCAAAAAGTTATCTGGCGCTTGAGTGCAGAAACATTGATGAATAATAAAAAAAAATCTATTTAACCTTCTTATCCACATTAATGTCTGCAGCATCCTTAATCATGTGATTCCCAGAGCACTGCTCAGCTGTAACCTTTTAGCAGCAAAGTGTCTTATAAATGAAAGCACCACATATGGGAATAGTGAAGGGGATGTGAATTGGATAAGGTTGAGTGAGTGCTGGGCCAAGTTCATTGTTTGGCGGTCACTACACAACCTAAGCTTTCGCCCAGGTCTGGTGCAAGGATTTTTAATTCCCCAGGGGTATATGCATTTTGCTGCCCCTTGGAGAATTTCATCCACTTAGTATGTGGTGGTTTCATAAGAACAGGTGTTAGCTTCCAAAACATGTTAACTTCTAAAACATTCTGATAAACTAATCTTTTTTTTTTTCTTTCTAAAAACAATACCATTTTTTTTTTCCTTAGATATTCTAAAACAAGGTAGGTTATATTCCAGGTGATTGTTTTTGTTTTTCAAGGTTAGAGCATAGCAGAGCTCTAAAAAATACTAAAATGTTTACCTACTCGTAATACTGATCTATAATCTCATGCCCCTTAAACAACCACAACAAGTATTGTGTGACTGAGTTTTACAGGATGTTTCAGCTGTATAAACAAAATAATTTTGTGATGGACCTCCTGAAAGCACTTTTGCACTACTGTATTAAAAGGTTGATTTTTAAATTGGCACTCTACAATCTATGTAACCTTGCAAGGTATAAAATGAATGCTAGAATTAGAAAACCTACATGGCGTTTGTTTTTCAAATTCACGTTATTTAGGAGTGGTGGCTGTACTTGAAGACTGATGGTGCTAATTCAAAGAAGTTAGATAGTTTTGCTTATTGAATACCCTCCTACTATATTGCCCAGCTTGCTTGTTGGTTTACTTGCTGATAAATCTGCCCCCTGATTGCTTTGGTAGAGCAGCCATTACGAACTGCCATGGATCCAAAAGCTAATACCAAGCTGGTGGTTGTTTTAAATTTTAGTATTCCCTTTTTGTCTGCTCTCTACTTAGGCTCTACTCCACCTTAAAATGAATATTACAGACATTGCAACATTATTTGTGGGTTAAGAGTATGGTGGATTCGCCAAGCAATCACTTGCCGACGCAGTTTAATAGGTGGTATTGTGAATATAAAATCACATTTCATCCAGAGGTCTGACAGCTAAAAATAATGAAGTCTAAATTAAATGTTTAAGATTGTGAGAGTTTACCACCCATCATATGTGGGATTAAAGTGATTGTAAATCCTAGCATTTGTGAAACGCTAGGATTTACCATTGGTTTAAATAAAATACTTCATGCTGAAAGTTCCTTTTTATGTTTTGAAGCATTCACCGCACTGAGCTGCTCAGGCTGAGAGGTGACGTTTCCACGAAGGTGTTCTCTCTCTCTCTCTCTCTCTCTCTCTCTATCTATCTATCTATCTATCTATCTATCTATCTATCTATCTATCTATCTATCTATCTATCTATCTATCTATCTATCTATCTATCTATCTATCTATCTATCTATCTATCTATCTATCTATCTATCTATCTATCTATCTATCTATCTATCTATCTATCTATCTATCTATCTATCTATCTATCTATCTATCTATCTATCTATCATCTATCTATCATCTATCTATCATCTATCTATCATCTATCTATCTATCTATCTATCATCTATCTATCATCTATCTATCTATCTATCTATCATCTATCTATCTATCTATCATCTATCTATCTATCTATCTATCTATCTATCTATCTATCTATCATCTATCTATCTATCTATCATCTATCTATCTATCTATCTATCTATCTATCTATCTATCTATCTATCTATCATCTATCTATCTATCTATCATCTATCTATCTATCTATCATCTATCTATCATCTATCTATCATCTATCTATCTATCTATCTATCATCTATCTATCATCTATCTATCATCTATCTATCTATCTATCTATCTATCTATCTATCTATCTATCTATCTATCATCTATCTATCTATCTATCATCTATCTATCTATCTATCATCTATCTATCTATCTATCTATCTATCTATCTATCTATCTATCTATCTATCATCTATCTATCTATCTATCATCTATCTATCTATCTATCATCTATCTATCTATCTATCATCTATCTATCTATCTATCTATCTATCTATCTATCTATCTATCTATCTATCTATCTATCATCTATCTATCTATCTATCATCTATCTATCATCTATCTATCATCTATCTATCTATCTATCATCTATCTATCTATCTATCTATCTATCTATCATCTATCTATCTATCTATCTATCTATCTATCTATCTATCTATCTATCTATCATCTATCTATCTATCTATCATCTATCTATCTATCTATCATCTATCTATCTATCTATCTATCTATCTATCTATCTATCTATCTATCTATCTATCTATCTATCTATCTATCTATCTATCTATCTATCTATCATCTATCTATCTATCATCTATCTATCATCTATCTATCATCTATCTATCATCTATCTATCTATCTATCATCTATCTATCTATCTATCTATTATCTATCTATCTATCTATCTATCTATCATCTATCTATCTATCTATCTATCATCTATCTATCTATCTATCATCTATCTATCTATCTATCTATCTATCTATCTATCTATCTATCATCTATCTATCTATCTATCATCTATCTATCTATCTATCTATCTATCTATCTATCTATCTATCATCTATCTATCTATCTATCATCTATCTATCTATCTATCTATCTATCTATCTATCTATCTATCTATCTATCTATCTATCTATCTATCTATCTATCATCTATCTATCT
>NC_069501.1:1074115927-1074143427 GCF_027579735.1 Bombina bombina | reverse complement strand
AAGATTTTGTTTGGGCCGGACTTAGATACCATTTATTGCTACTGTCACTGGAGGTAATGGAGCATTCCTGCCAAAAGGCATGATTAGTCCTGCAGTGCGCTTCTTTATTGTTTCTTAGACTGACAAAAAAAGACTTCGTCCATGTCTACCCTGATTACTCCAAAGTCTCTTGGAAACCAAACTATAACTGGTCTAAGTCCAAACAATCTAAGAAAACTGCTCCTTCCTCAATATCTGCATGGAGGTGTGGCCCGCAGGCCAGGCTAAGTTCTGGTAGGGGCAGACAACCTTTTTTAGTAACCCTGGGGGAAGTTTGTTCAAGACCCTTGGATTTTGGGATACTGGATTGATGGGATTTTGATCTCCTCAAGGAAGTTTCATCTTGAGTGCCTTGTGATTCCTCAAAGGCCAAAGCCTTTCTCAAATCCATAAATAAATTCCTGAAAGTAACAAGTTTCAAATGGAAATAATTTACACTACACTTTCTTTTGGTCAGGAAGGTCGGTATGTCTACCCTCAACTTAAATATGACTTTTTACCTATCCTTAACCCTAAGCATTCCCCCCCCCCCCTCAAGACTTACACAGTTGGAAATGTTAGTCGATTACCTTTCCAACGGTGGGTTTTGGGGGTCTGTAGCTGCGTAGATTCCTGAGATACAGGCTTTTAAGCAGCATGCCCCCTTTTCTCCAACATTGGTGTGTCCGGTCCACGGCGTCATCCTTACTTGAGGGAAATATCTCTTCCCCAACAGGAAATGGCAAAGAGTCCCAGCAAAGCTGGCCATATAGTCCCTCCTAGGCTCCGCCCACCCCAATCATTCTCTTTGCCGTTGCACAGGCAACATCTCCACGGAGATGGTTAAGAGTATGTGGTGTTTAAATGTAGTTTTTTATTCTTCTATCAAGTGTTTGTTATTTTAAAATAGTGCTGGTATGTACTATTTACTCTGAAACAGAAAAGGATGAAGATTTCTGTTTGTGAGAGGAAGATGATTTTAGCAGACAGTAACTAAAATCGATTGCTGTTTCCACATAGGACTGTTGAGATGAAGTAACTTCAGTTGGGGGAAACAGTTAGCAGACTTTTCTGCTTAAGGTATGACTAGCCAAGTTTCTAACAAGACCATGTAATGCTGGAAGGCTGTCATTTCCCCTCATGGGGACCGGTAAGCCATTTTCTTAGTCAAGCAAACAGAATAAAGGGCTTAATATGGGCTATAAAACTGGTAGACACTTTTATGGGCTAAATCGATTGCTTTATTTGGGCATTTTATACAGGTTTATGCTGATAATTCACATTTATAAACTTGGGGAACATTTTTTTAACGGCAGGCACTATGTTAGACACCTTTTCCAGTCAGAGAGGGCCTTCCCAGTTGTAGGCTGAGCCTCATTTTCGCGCCATTACTGCGCAGTTGTTTTTTGAGAGCTAGACATGCAGATGCATGTGTGAGGATCTGAAAGTAGCTGGAAAAGTTTCTAGAAGGCGTCACTTGGTATCTTATTCCCCTCTGGGCTTGGTTAGGTCACAGCAAAGGCTATAGCTGGGACTGTATAGGGGTTAAATTTGTAAACGGCTCCGGTTCCGTTATTTTAAGGGTTAAAGCTCTGAAAATTGGTGTGCAATACTCTTAATGCTTTAAGACACTGTGGTGAAATTTTGGTAATTTTTGAACAATTCCTTCATACTTTTTCACATATTCAGTAATAAAGTGTTTTCTGTTTAAAATTTAAAGAGACAGTAACGGTTTTGTTTTAAAATGTTTTTTGTGCTTTGTTGACAAGTTTAAGCCTGTTTAACATGTCTGTGCCTTCGGATAAGCTATGTTCTATATGTATGAAAGCCAATGTGTCTCCCCATTTAAATTTGTGTGATAATTGTGCCATAGCGTCCAAACAAAGTAAGGACAGTACTGCCACAGATAATGAAATTGCCCAAGATGATTCCTCAGATGAGGGGAGTAAACATACTACATCATCTCCTACTGTGTCTACACCAGTTTTGCCCACGCAGGAGGCCCCTAGTACATCTAGCGCGCCAATGCTTATTACCATGCAACAATTGACGGCTGTAATGGATAACTCCATAGCAAATATTTTATCCAAAATGCCTACATATCAGAGAAAGCGCGATTGCTCTGTTTTAAACACTGAAGAGCAGGAGGGCGCTGATGATAATTGTTCTGTCATACCCTCACACCAATCTGAAGTGGCCATGAGGGAGGTTTTGTCAGATGGGGAAATTTCAGATTCAGGAAAAATTTCTCAACAAGCTGAACCTGATGTTGTGACATTTAAATTTAAATTAGAACATCTCCGCGCACTGCTTAAGGAGGTGTTATCTACTCTGGATGATTGTGACAACTTGGTCATTCCAGAGAAATTATGCAAGATGGACAAGTTCCTAGAGGTTCCGGTGCACCCCGACGCTTTTCCTATACCCAAGCGGGTGGCGGACATAGTGAATAAGGAGTGGGAAAAGCCTGGCATACCTTTTTGTTCCCCCCCCCTATATTTAAGAAATTATTTCCTATGGTCGACCCCAGAAAGGACTTATGGCAGACAGTCCCTAAGGTCGAGGGGGCAGTTTCTACTCTAAACAAGCGCACTACTATTCCTATCGAGGATAGTTGTGCTTTCAAAGATCCTATGGATAAAAAATTTGGAGGGTTTGCTTAAAAAGATTTTTGTACAGCAAGGTTACCTTCTACAACCCATTTCGTGCATTGTTCCTGTCACTACAGCAGCGTGGTTCTGGTTCGAGGAACTAGAAAAGTCGCTCAGTAGAGAGACTCCATATGAGGAGGTAAGGGACAGAGTTCACGCACTTAAGTTGGCTAACTCTTTTATTTTAGATGCCGCTTTGCAATTAGCTAGATTAGCGGCGAAAAATTCAGGGTTTGCAATCGTGGCGCGCAGAGCGCTTTGGCTAAAGTCTTGGTCAGCGGATGTCATCCAAGACAAAATTGCTTAACATCCCTTTCAAAGGTAAAACTCTATTTGGACCAGAATTGAAAGAGATTATCTCAGACATCACTGGGGGAAAGGGCCACGCCCTTCCACAAGATAGGCCTTTCAAGGCCAAGAATAAGTCTAATTTTCGTTCCTTTCGCAATTTCAGGAACGGACCGGCCTCTAATTCTGCATCCTCTAAGCAAGAGGGTAATGCCTCACAACCCAAACCAGCCTGGAAACCGATGCAAGGCTGGAACAAGGGTAAGCAGGCCAAGAAGCCTGCTGCTGCTAACAAAACAGCATGAAGGAGTAGCCCCCGATCCGGGACCGGATCTAGTAGGGGGCAGGCTCTCTCTCTTTGCTCAGGCTTGGGCAAGAGATGTTCAGGATCCCTGGGCACTAGAAATAGTTTCTCAGGGTTACCTTCTGGAATTCAGGGAACTACCCCCAAGGGGAAGGTTCCACATGTCTCACTTATCCTTAAACCAAATAGAGAGACAGGCGTTCTTACATTGTGTAGAAGACCTGTTAAAGATGGGAGTGATACACCCAGTTCCAATAAAGGAACAAGGAATGGAATTTTATTCAAATCTGTTCGTAGTTCCCAAAAAAGAGGGAACTTTCAGACCAATTTTGGACTTGAAGATCCTAAACAAATTTCTCAGGGTACCATCGTTCAAGATGGAAACCATTCGAACGATTCTACCCACTATCCAGGAAGGTCAATTTATGACTACCGTGGATCTAAAGGATGCGTATCTACATATTCCTATCCACAAAGAACATCATCAGTTCCTAAGGTTCGCCTTTCTGGACAAACATTACCAGTTTGTGGCCCTCCCATTCGGGTTAGCCACTGCTCCAAGGATTTTCACAAAGGTACTAGGGTCCCTTCCAGCGGTTCTAAGACCGAGGGGCATTGCAGTAGTACCTTACTTGGACGACATACTAATACAAGCGTCGTCCCTGTCAAAAGCAAAGGCTCATACAGACATCGTTCTGGCCTTTCTCAGATCACACGGATGGAAGGTGAACATAGAAAAAAGTTCTGTCTCCGTCAACAAGAGTTCCCTTCTTGGGAACAATAATAGATTCCTTAGAAATGAGGATTTTTCTGACAGAGGTCAGATAGTCAAAACTTCTAAGCACTTGTCAAGTTCTTCATTCTGTTCCACGTCCTTCCATAGCGCAGTGCATGGAAGTAGTAGGGTTGATGGTTGCAGCAATGGACATAGTTCCTTTTGCACGAATTCATCTAAGACCATTACAACTGTGCATGCTCAAACAGTGGAATGGGGACTATACAGACTTGTCTCCAGTGATTCAAGTAGATCAGAAGACCAGAGATTCACTCCGTTGGTGGCTGACCCTGGACCATCTATCCCAGGGAATGAGCTTCCGCAGACCAGAGTGGGTCATTGTCATGACCGACGCCAGTCTAGTGGGCTGGGGCGCGGTCTGGGAATCCCTGAAAGCTCGGACTATGGTCTCGGGAAGAGTCTCTTCTCCCGATAAACATTCTGGAACTAAGAGCAATCTTCAATGCTCTCAGGGCTTGGCCTCAGCTATCAAAGGCCAGATTCATAAGATTCCAATCAGACAACATGACGACCGTTGCGTATATCAATCATCAGGGGGGAACAAGGAGTTCCCTGGCGATGAAAGAAGTGACCAAAATAATTCAATGGGCGGAGGATCACTCCTGCCACCTATCTGCAATCCACATCCCAGGTGTGGAAAACTGGGAAGCGGATTATCTGAGTCGTCAGACATTCCATCCGGGGGAGTGGGAACTCCACCCGGAGATCTTTGCCCAAATAACTCAATTATGGGGCATTCCAGACATGGATCTGATGGCGTCTCGTCAGAACTTCAAGGTTCCTTGCTACGGGTCCAGATCCAGGGATCCCAAGGCGACTCTAGTAGATGCACTAGTAGCACCTTGGACCTTCAACCTAGCTTATGTATTTCCACCGTTTCCTCTCATTCCCAGGCTGGTAGCCAGGATCAAACAGGAGAGGGCCTCAGTGATCTTGATAGCTCCTGCGTGGCCACGCAGGACTTGGTATGCAGACCTGGTGAATTTGTCATCGGTTCCACCATGGAAGCTACCTTTGAGACAGGACCTTCTTGTTCAGGGTCCATTCGAACATCCAAATCTGGTCTCCCTCCAGCTGACGGCTTGGATATTGAACGCTTGATTCTATCAAAGCGTGGGTTTTCAGATTCTGTGATAGATACTCTGGTTCAGGCCAGAAAACCGGTAACTAGAAAGATTTACCATAAAATATGGAAAAGATATCTGTTGGTGTGAATCCAAAGGATTCCCATGGAATAAGATAAAAATTCCTAAGATTCTCTCCTTTCTACAAGAAGGTTTGGAGAAAGGATTATCTGCAAGTTCTCTAAAGGGACAGATCTCTGCTTTATCTGTCTTACTACACAAAAGACTGGCAGCTGTGCCAGATGTTAAAGCATATGTTCAGGCTCTGGTTAGGATCAAGCCTGTTTACAGACCTTTGACTCCTCCCTGGAGTCTAAATCTAGTTCTTTCAGTTCTTCAAGGGGTTCCGTTAGTAACTTAATATCTATGGAATGTAAAGGTTCAATCTTGGAAAGTTTTGTTTTTGGTTGCTATTTCTTCTGCTAGAAGAGTTTCAGAGTTATCTGCTCTGCAGTGTTCTCCGCCCTATCTGGTGTTCCATGCAGATAAGGTGGTTTTGCGTACTAAGCCTGGTTTTCTTCCAAAGGTTGTTTCTAACAAGAATATTAACCAGGAGATAGTTGTACCTTCTTTATGTCCGAATCCAGTTTCAAAGAAGGAACGTTTGTTACACAATTTGGACGTAGTCCGTGCTCAAATTCTATTTAGAGGCTACAAAAGATTTCAGACACACATCTTCTTTGTTTGTTGTCTATTCTGGTAAAAGGAGAGGTCAAAAAGCGACTTCTACCTCTCTTTCCTTTTGGCTTAAAAGCATCATCCGATTGGCTTATGAGACTGCCGGACGGCAGCCTCCTGAAAGAATCGCAGCTCACTCCACTAGGGCTGTGGCTTCCACATGGGCCTTCAAGAACGAGGCTTCTGTTGACCAGATATGTAAGGCAGCGACTTGGTCTTCACTGCACACTTTTGCCAAATTTTACAAATTTGATACTTTTGCTTCTTCGGAGGCTATTTTTGGGAGAAAGGTTTTGCAAGCTGTGGTGCCTTCCGTTTAGGTAACCTGATTTGCTCCCTCCCTTCATCCGTGTCCTAAAGCTTTGGTATTGGTTCCCACAAGTAAGGATGACGCCGTAGACCGGACACACCAATGTTGGAGAAAACAGAATTTATGCTTACCTGATAAATTACTTTCTCCAACGGTGTGTCCGGTCCACGGCCCGCCCTGGTTTTTTAATCGGGTCTGATGAATTATTTTCTCTAACTACAGTCACCACGGTACCATATGGTTTCTCCTATATTTTTCCTCCTGTCGGTCGAATGACTGGGGTGGGCGGAGCCTAGGAGGGACTATTTTTGCCATTTCCTGTTGGGGAAGAGATTTCCCACAAGTAAGGATGACGCCGTGGACCGGACACACCGTTGGAGAAAGTAATTTATCGGGTAAGCATAAATTCTGTTTTTTTTTTTTTTTTTTTTTAATATTTAGCAGCCTCTCAGTGACTGTTTAATTTCAGTGGCTTTATTATAAATTTTATCACTGATGTATAATCAGCTTTTGGCAGTAAACTTCTGTAGACTGTCATTTCAGGTAAATAGGTGCCTGCCTGCCTACCTGTTTTTTTGTCCCACCCATTTTTTTTTGTGGAACCAGTTAGGAATTGTGGACTCTACCTTAAAGAGACAGTCTAGTCAAAATTAAACTTTCATGATTCAGATAGGGCATGTAAGTTTAAACAACTTTTCAATTTTACTTTCTCCTGTTAAGTGTAGTCAGTCCACGGGTCATCCATTACTTATGGGATATTAACTCCTCCCCAACAGGAAGTGCAAGAGGATCACCCAACAGAGCTGCTATATAGCTCCTCCCCTCTACGTCACACCCAGTCATTCTCTTGCACCCAACTAATAGGATGTGTGAGAGGACTGTGGTGATTAAACTTAGTTTTTATATCTTCAATCAAAAGTTTGTTATTTTAAACGGCACCGGAGTGTGTTGTTTTTCTTCTCAGGCAGAATTTGAAGAAGAATCTACCTGAGTTTTTTGTATGATCTTAGCGGACGTAACTAAGATCCATTTGCTGTTCTCGGCCATTCTGAGGAGTGAGGTAACTTCAGATCAGGGGACAGCGGGCAGGTTCACCTGCAAAGAGGTATGTTGCAGTATATTATTTTCTAAGGAATGGAATTGACTGAGAAAATACTGCTAATACCGATATAATGTAAGTACAGCCTTAAATGCAGTAGTAGCAACTGGTATCAGGCTGATATGTATGTATGTTTACACTTAAGTATTTCTGGGGAATGGCACTTCACTGGGAAAATACTGTATGCATATAACTTTTAGCCTAACTTGCAGTGTGAACGACTAGCAGCAGGCTTTTAATGACATTTCATAAATTAGATTTTAAACGTTTGCTGGCATGTTAAATCGTTTAATTATCTGAGGTACTTGGTGAAAAATTGTTTTGGGCGTTATTTTCCACATGGCTGTCGTTTGTTTTAAATTAAAACAGTTTACTGAGCTTCCCTCACTGTTGTATTGTGAGTGGGAGGGGCCTATTTTGGCGCTTTTACTACGCATCAGAAATTCAGTCACAGTCTGCCTTTTTCTCCCTGCATGATCCAGGACGTCTCCACAGAGCTCAGGGGTCTTCAAAACTAGTTTTGAGGGAGGTAATCACTCACAGCAGACCTGTGAGACTGTGCTTTGACTGTGATAAGAACGCTTATATTTTCAATTGTTATACGTTTTTTCTGATATTAAGGGTTAATCATCCATTGCTAATGTGTGCAATCCTTTGCTAAATGTATGCTTTTACTGTGAAAATTTGGTTTCTATAACTGATGCGGTTCATTGTTATTCAACCGTGACAGTTTTTCTATGCTTCTTAAAGGCACAGTAACGTTTTGCATATTGCTTGTAAATTTAGTTGAAAAGTATTTCCAAGCTTGCTAGTCTAATTGCTAGTTTGTTAAACATGTCTGACACAGAGGAATCTCTTTGTGCAATATGTTCAAAAGCCAAGGTGGAGCCCAATAGAAATTTATGTACTAATTGCATTGATGCTACTTTAAATAAAAGTCAATCTGTACATGTTAAGCAACATTCACCAGACAACGAGGGGGAAGTTATGCCGACTAACTTGCCTCACGTGTCAGTACCTGTATCTCCCGCTCAGGAGGTGCGTGATATTGTAACGCCAAGTACATCAGGGCGGCCATTACAAATCACTCTACAAGACATGGCTAATGTTATGACTGAAGTTTTGTCTAAATTGCCAGAACTTAGGGGTAAACGAGATCACTCTGGGGTGAGAACAGAGTGCGCGGATAATGCTAGGGCCATGTCTGATACTGCGTCACAATTTGCAGAACATGAGGACGGAGAGCTTCATTCTGCGGGTGACGGATCTGATCCAAATAAACTGGATTCAGAAATTTCAAGTTTAAGCTGGAAAACCTCCGTGTATTGCTAGGGGAGGTGTTAGCGGCTCTGAATGATTGTAACACAGTTGCAATCCCAGAGAAAATGTGTAGGTTGGATAAATATTTTGCGGTACTGACGTTTTTCCTATACCTAAGAGACTTACTGAAATTGCTACTAAGGAGTGGGATAGACCCGGTGTGCCTTTCTCACCCCCTCCTATATTCAGAAAAATGTTTCCAATAGACGCCACCACACGGGACTTATGGCAAACGGTCCCTAAGGTGGAGGGAGCAGTTTCTACTTTAGCTAAGCGTACCACTATCCCGGTGGAGGATAGCTGTGCCTTTTCAGATCCAATGGATAAAAAGTTAGAGGGTTACCTTAAGAAAATGTTTGTTCAACAAGGTTTTATATTGCAACCCCTTGCATGCATTGCGCCGATCACGGCTGCGGCAGCATTTTGGTTTGAGTCTCTGGAAGAGACCCTTGACTCAGCGCCATTAGATGAGATTACACACAAGCTTAAAACCCTTAAGCTAGCTAATTCATTTATTTCTGATGCCGTAGTACATTTAACTAAACTTACGGCTAAGAATTCCGGATTCGCCATTCTGGCACGCAGAGCGCTGTGGCTAAAATCCTGGTCAGCTGATGTAACTTCTAAATCTAAATTACTTAACATACCTTTCAAGGGGCAGACTTTATTCGGGCCCGGTTTGAAAGAAATTATCGCTGATATTACGGGAGGTAAAGGCCATGCCCTGCCTCAAGACAGAGCCAAACCTAGGGCTAGACAGTCTAATTTTCGTGCCTTTCGTAACTTCAAGGCAGGAGCAGCATCAACTTCCTCTGCTCCAAAACAGGAAGGAGCTGTTGCTCGCTACAGACAAGGCTGGAAACCTAACCAGACCTGGAACAAGGGCAAGCAGGCCAGAAAACCTGCTGCTGCCCCTAAGACAGCATGAAGTGAGGGCCCCCGATCCGGAAACGGATCTAGTGGGGGGCAGACTCTCTCTCTTCGCCCAGGCTTGGGCAAGAGATGTCCAGGATCCCTGGGCGTTGGAGATCATATCTCAGGGATATCTTCTGGACTTCAAAGCTTCTCCTCCACAAGGGAGATTTCACCTTTCAAGGTTGTCAACAAACCAGATAAAGAAAGAGGCGTTTCTACGCTGTGTACAAGACCTTTTACTAATGGGAGTGATCCACCCAGTTCCGCGGTCGGAACATGGACAAGGGTTTTACTCAAATCTGTTTGTGGTTCCCAAAAAAGAGGGAACCTTCAGACCAATATTGGATTTAAAGATCCTAAACAAATTCCTAAGAGTTCCATCGTTCAAAATGGAAACTATTTGGACAATCTTACCCATGATCCAAAGAGGTCAGTACATGACCACAGTGGATTTAAAGGATGCTTACCTTCACATACCGATTCACAAAGAACATTACCGGTATCTAAGGTTTGCCTTCCTAGACAGGCATTACCAGTTTGTAGCTCTTCCCTTCGGGTTGGCTACAGCTCCAAGAATCTTTACAAAGGTTCTGGGCTCTCTTCTGGCGGTACTAAGACCGCGAGGAATTTCGGTAGCTCCGTACCTAGACGACATTCTGATACAAGCATCAAGCTTCCAAACTGCCAAGTCTCATACAGAGTTAGTACTGGCATTTCTAAGGTCGCATGGATGGAAGGTGAACGAAAAGAAGAGTTCTCTCTTTCCACTCACAAGAGTTCCCTTCTTGGGGACTCTTATAGATTCTGTAGAAATTAAAATTTACCTGACAGAGGACAGGTTAACAAAGCTTCTAAATGCTTGCCGTGTCCTTCATTCCATTCAACACCCGTCAGTGGCATGGAGGTAATCGGCTTAATGGTAGCGGCAATGGACATAGTTCCTTTTGCATGCCTGCATCTCAGACCGCTGCAATTGTGCATGCTAAGTCAGTGGAATGGGGATTACTCAGATTTGTCCCCTACGCTGAATCTGGATCAAGAGACCAGAGATTCTCTTCTATGGTGGCTTTCTCTGCCACATCTGTCCAGGGGGATGCCCTTCAGCAGGCCAGACTGGACAATTGTAACAACAGACGCCAGCCTACTAGGTTGGGGCGCTGTCTGGAATTCCCTGAAGGCTCAGGGATCGTGGACTCAGGAGGAGAGTCTCCTTCCAATAAACATTCTGGAATTGAGAGCAGTTCTCAATGCCCTTCTGGCTTGGCCTCAGTTAGCAACTCTGAGGTTCATCAGGTTTCAGTCGGACAACATCACGACTGTGGCTTACATCAACCATCAGGGAGGGACAAGGAGTTCCCTAGCGATGATGGAAGTATCAAATATAATTCGCTGGGCAGAGTCTCACTCTTGCCACCTGTCAGCGATCCACATCCCAGGAGTGGAGAACTGGGAGGCGGATTTCCTAAGTCGCCAGACTTTTCATCCGGGGGAGTGGGAACTTCATCCGGAGGTCTTTGCCCAAATACTTCGACGTTGGAGCAAACCAGATATCGATCTCATGGCGTCTCGCCAGAACGCCAAGCTTCCTTGTTATGGGTCCAGGTCCAGGGACCCGGGAGCGGTCCTGATAGATGCTTTGACAGCACCTTGGACCTTCAGGATGGCTTATGTATTTCCACCCTTCCCGATGCTTCCTCGTTTGAGAAAGCATCAGTGATTCTAATAGCGCCTGCGTGGCCACGCAGGACCTGGTATGCAGATCTAGTGGACATGTCATCCTGTCCACCTTGGTCTCTGCCTCTGAGACAGGACCTTCTAATTCAGGGTCCTTTCAAACATCAAAATCTAATTTCTCTGAAGCTGACTGCATGGAAATTGAACGCTTGATTTTATCAAAGCGTGGATTTTCGGAGTCAGTAATTGATACCTTAATACAGGCTAGGAAACCTGTTACCAGGAAGATTTACCATAAGATATGGCGTAAATACTTACACTGGTGCGAATCCAAGAGTTACTCATGGAATAAGGTTAGGATTCCTAGGATATTGTCTTTTCTACAAGAAGGTTTAGAAAAGGGTTTATCTGCAAGTTCCTTAAAGGGACAGATCTCAGCTCTGTCCATCCTTTTACACAAACGTCTGTCAGAAGTTCCAGACGTTCAAGCTTTTTGTCAGGCTTTGGCTATGATTAAACCTGTGTTTAAGACTGTAGCTCCACCGTGGAGCTTAAACTTAGTTCTTAACGTTTTACAGGGGGTTCCGTTTGAACCCCTTCATTCCATTGATATCAAGCTGTTATCTTGGAAAGTTCTGTTTTTAATGGCTATTTCCTCGGCTCGTAGAGTCTGAGTTATCAGCCTTACATTGTGATTCTCCTTATCTGATTTTTCATTCAGATAAGGTAGTTCTGCGTACTAAACCTGGGTTCTTACCTAAGGTAGTCACTAACAAGAATATCAATCAAGAGATTGTTGTTCCATCATTGTGCCCTAACCCTTCTTCAAAGAAGGAACGACTTCTGCACAATCTAGACGTAGTCCGTGCCCTGAAATTTTATTTACAGGCAACTAAAGATTTTTGCCAAACTTCTTCCCTGTTTGTCGTTTATTCTGGACAGAGGAGAGGTCAAAAAGCATCTGCTACCTCTCTATCCTTTTGGCTTCGTAGCATAATACGTTTAGCCTATGAAACTGCTGGACAGCAACCTCCTGAAAGGATTACAGCTCATTCTACTAGAGCTGTGGCTTCCACTTGGGCCTTTAAGAATGAGGCCTCTGTTGAACAGATTTGCAAGGCTGCAACTTGGTCTTCTCTTCATACTTTTTCCAAATTTTACAAATTTGACACTTTTGCTTCTTCGGAGGCTGTTTTTGGGAGAGAGGTTCTTCAGGCAGTGGTTCCTTCCGTATAAAGATCCTGCCTGTCCCTCCCGTCATCCGTGTACTTTAGCTTTGGTATTGGTATCCCATAAGTAATGGATGACCCGTGGACTGACTACACTTAACAGGAGAAAACATAATTTATGCTTACCTGATAAATTCCTTTCTCCTGTAGTGTAGTCAGTCCACGGCCCGCCCTGTTTTTTATGGCAGGTCTAAATTTTAAATTGTACTCCAGTCACCACTGCACCCTATAGTTTCTCCTTTCTTGTTTGGTTTTCTGTCGAATGACTGGGTGTGACGTAGAGGGGAGGAGCTATATAGCGGCTCTGCTTGGGTGATCCTCTTGCACTTCCTGTTGGGGAGGAGTTAATATCCCATAAGTAATGGATGACCCGTGGACTGACTACACTACAGGAGAAAGGAATTTATCAGGTAAGCATAAATTATGTTTTTATCATCAAATTTGCTTTTGTTCTCTTGGTATTCTTAGTTGAAAGCTAAACCTAGGTCGGCTCATATGCTAATTTCTAAGCCCTCAACAGCCACCTCTTATCTGAATGCATTTTATTGTTTTTCACAGCTAGGGGTCGTTAGTTCATGTGTGCCATATAGATAACGTTGTGCTCATGCCCGTGGCGTTACTTATAAGAGGGCACTGATTGGCTAAAATGCAAGTCTGTCAAAAGAACTGAAATAAGGAGATAGTCTGCAGAGACTTAGATACAAGGTAATAATACAGATAAAAAGTATATTAATATATCCGTGCTTGTTATGCAAAACTGGGTATTGGTCAGAGTTGCACAATAGTATAGTGAATATAGAAATATCCGCATAAGAAGTATTTAAAGTGCATACCCATATACACAATTAGTTTAATAATGAAACAGAAGATATTACATCCATGATAAGATAGGTAATCAAGTACTTTGAAAATTACACTTTATCATAAACAAGTATAAAAAAAAGTTTTCAAAATGTTATCAATTACATATTTCTAACATCTCTGCTCTTCCTGCTTTCCCAGCCACTTTCTGTTGGTGTTTTTATACTGGATTTTTAGATCCGTAGCTGCATATTCTTTTTTGTAGTGTATATTACATGCAGTTATGTGAAAATTGGTGTACACTGTACCTTTAACTATTGGTGATCTGCCTTCATATAGTAAGGGAGCACGATCAGCGCTTCCTTGCTATATGAAGGCAGATGCCTTCTGCCACCCTCAGGGGCAGTCTCCGCTGTCTAATCTGACAGCTGGGACTGCATTATGTGCCCGTTTTTGCCATAGGTACTACGTTGACCAGTATGAGTGTAATGAATTACCTACATACAAATGGCACAAGGGATTAAACTTTCATGATTTTAGAGCATGCAATTTTAAACCACTTTCTAATTTATCCTTTAGAACTAGGGTTGCACCGATACCATTTTTTAATGACGGAGTACAAGTACCGATACTTGTTTTTCAAATACTCGCCGATACCAATTACCGATACTTTTTTTAATGTCATGTGACATTTTACCAAGCACAATACAGACTAATTATTTAAGATTCCTTCTTTATAATTAGAAAGGGCTGTAATTCAAAAGACATTATGAAATATTAAAAAAGTTCACTAAACATGTTTATAAATAAAAAAATATTACAATAAAATATTACATTTAAAGGGGTGATGCAATTGGGTTGTAGGGCTGTTATATAACATCAATCTGACATTTGTATGGAGGTTCGACTCTAAGTTGAACAGTCTTTCACTTTCCACACTACTGCATGGGGCAGAAAGATATTTTTGGCCCATTTTAGCCAGAGCTGGAAATTTGTTTAACTGCCCAGTACTTCAGGGGTTTGTCTGAACGAGGTACAGTGATCTCTCCTACAATAATACAAATAACAGCAATTTGTATTGGCAGAACAGTAGTAAACAATTTTTAGTTTAGTCTCCACTCCAGTTTAAAATGAAATGGGAACATGCAGTTTGAAAAAAACGCCACAAGATAGCATATGGGTAGGAAGTAGAGGTATCGGTGCATTTGCATGAGTACAAGTACTCATGCAAATACTTGGTATCGGTACCGATACTAGTATCGGTGCATCCCTATTTAGAACGCATTGTCCCCATGGTATCCTGTGTTGAAAAGCATACCTAATTAAAATGAGGGTCAACACCAGAATTTTTGTTTAAAAAGATAATCCATTTATTACCCATTCCCAGTTTTGCATAACCAACACTGTTTTATAATACACTTTTTACCTCTGTGATTACCTTGTATCTAAGCATCTTCTAACAGCCCCCTGATCACATGACTTTTTATTTATTATCTACTGACTTTCATTTTAGCCAATTAGTGCAGTGTCTGCCACAAGCCACGGACGTTATCACAATGTTATCTATATGACTGACATGAACTAGCTCTCCCCTGTTGTGAAAAGCAAATAAAAAAGCATGTTACAAGAGGTGGCCTTCAAGGGCTTAGAAATTATCATATGAGCCTTCCTAGGTTTAGCTTTCAACTAAGAATACCAAGAGAACAAAGCAAAATTGGTGATAAAAGTAAATTGGAAAGTTATTTAAAATTGCATGCCCTATCTGAATCATGAATTTTTTTTTTTTTTTTGGACTTGACTGTCCCTTTAAGTGGATGGGGGATTGATACACTGCTGCTAGCTGCTGATTGGTGACTGCATATACATGCCTGTTTTCACCTAGTCCCCAGTATTTCATTGCAGCCCTTTCAATATCAGAATGCAATTTACTTCTTTTATGAAATTTGCTTCAAAGCAGTTTAAAATTGTACGCACTATTTGAATCCTGAAAGAAAAGTTTTGGGTTTCATGGCCCTTTAACAGCTACTCTTTAATCTGCATAAGATCTGTCCCTTTAATAGAAAAGCCTATACAAAGTATCTATAACAAGCTAAGGAGAGTTTTATTTCATGGGGTCATGTGGATTGTACTGAGAATTTAGTAGTGCTGCACTGTCATTATTTGTGATGGATACTGTTGTCAAGTGAAAAGAATAAACTCTCAATCCCTTATGCAGTGCCTGAGCTGAACCTGTAAGATTTGTAACTTTATTCTGCATTGCCCAGAGAATTCACAAAATAAAGGTTCATGATTCAGATAGAGCAGCAATTTGACATTTCCCATTTACTTCCATTAACAAATTGTGCAGTCTTTTTATAGTTAATTTTTGAGCTACCAGCTCCTATTGAGCATGTGCAGGAATTCAAAGAATATACATATAGCAATGTCTGTCACATGATACAAGAGGACTGAAAATGGACATTACTTTGAAATTTGTCAAAAAAAATCTACTGCTCATGTTGAAGTTCAGATTAAGTGCTATTATTGCATTGTCTTTTATCTTTTGTTTGATACTGAAAGGACCAGTGAGCAGATTTGCATAATCCACAAACAGTCATACATTTTGTTGTGAACTCCTGTAAAAACATCATGCGTTTCCAATGACTTGGTATAAAAGAGTTTTAACATTGCTCCTTTGAATTTGATTTTTACGGAGAACAGACCTCTTATTTCTACACACACACTCTTATATCTCACTGTAGATAGAAACATAGATATTGACGGCAGATAAGAGCCATAACAGTATAAACTTATCTAGTTTGTAGGATAGCCTTATGCTTGTCCCATGCATTTTTAACGTCCCCCAGTGTTTGTCGCTACTATTCCCTTTTGAGGAAGTTTATTCCATAAATCAATCGTTCTTTCTGTAAAGAAGTGCTTCCTCAAATTACTCCTGACTCTACTACCCTTCAGCTTGAGATCATGACCCCTTGTTCTTGAATTTTCCATTTTATGTAGCTAGAGACAGTCTTATATTTAGAGAACAATTGAAAATTTTTGTACCTCTCTGCCCCACTGGGAGTTGATTTCTTCTGCACCTTCTTGTTTACATAGCTTGCTTTCATGTAATTGGCAAGAGTCCATGAGCTAGTGACATATGGGATATACAATCCTACCAGGAGGGGCAAAGTTTCCCAAACCTCATAATGCCTATAAATACACCCCTTACCACACCCACAATTCAGTTTTACAAACTTTGCCTCCTATGGAGGTAGTGAAGTAAGTTTGTGCTAAGATTTCTACGTTGATATGCGCTTCTTAGCATTTTGAAGCCCGATTCCTCTCAGAGTACAGTGAATGTCAGAGGGTTGTGAAAGGAGTATCACCTATTGAATGCAATTGTTTTCCTCGCGGGAGATCTATTTAATAGGTTATCGGTCGTAGAGATTCATCTCCTACCTCCCTTATTCAGATCAACAATATACTCTCATATTCCATTACCTCTACTGATAGCCAAACCAGTACTGAAACAGTTATCTGCTATATGTGGATGGGTGTCTTTCGGTATGTAAGTTTTCATTACTTAAAGGGACACTGAACCCAATTTTTAGATAGAGCAGGCAGTTTTAATCAACTTTCTAATTTACTCCTATTAATTTTTTTATTTAAAAAAGAATCTAAACTTTTTTGGGGTTCAGAACTCTGGACAGCAGTTTTTGATTGGTGGATGAATTTATTAAAAGTGAACACCAAGTGCACTATCTTAATAAAAGAATCACATAGCAAAAATGAATACACAACATTGCTCATAATAGGTTAGAGGAGCAGAAAAGAACCTTTTGGGAAACTGATGTTAGTCCCTGATAAGCCATATGTGCTTTAATCTGCTTACAGCCTGTGGGTCGTTGCCATAGCAACCAAAACTAGCAACAATGGCCCCCATTACTGGGTAATGCTTGATACGGCCAATCAAAGGTACTGCAGCATGAATGAGTGCCTAAAGTGTGCCAATACAGCCTATTGTTGCCAAAGCTCCTAAGTATGTGTCTTAGTAACAAGAACTAACATGAGAACCAAGAGGAATCTTAAATAAAAATAAGTGAGAGTAAATAAAAAAAGGATAAGCAGAGAACAGACAAACACAGATACTAGGTGTAAATACATGTTTAAGGAGGGTCATAGAAATAAAAGATAATCAAGACATAGTTGCCATGTAACTTTACAGAAAACAATGCCAGTCTAGATGAACATTAAAGCCATTTGAGGCCAGGGTGTCCAATCTGTGGGTCCACCTAGCTTCTCTTTGCAGAAGAATTTTCCCTCTGTCCCCACCTCTAGATAAAGGTGGTACATGGTCGATGATAGTGTATTTTAAATCAATCACTGTATGTCCTTTTTGGACAAAGTGTCTTGCCACTGGTTGGTCCGATGTTACCTTCAGAATGGCCATACGTATAGACGATCTGTGGCCATTTGTGTCCTCGAATCATCAGTCACTTTCCCAACGTAAAACAGGCCACAGGTACAGTGGAGTAGGTATACAATGTATGTGGTTGTGGACGTCAGGCGATAACTATGTTTATACTTAATCTTCTTGGTAGGATGAGTGAAGAAAGGTCCTGTCTTTAAGGTGCTGCAGGTCATTCAACCAAGGCATCTGAAACAACCTGGTTTCGTTTTTTCCAACCAGGACTTCTTCTGATAGCAAAGACGGGGGTCCGTCTTTACCAGCATGTCCCTTAGTGATGTGGCTCTTCGAAAGCCCATGCGTGATGGTACCATATTCTTGAAAGGCATCGCTGGATCACTCTTCACGATGTCCCAGTGCTTGTTAAAGGAATCTCTAAGGCATGATTTATTGCTTGTATACGTTGTCACAAAAGTGAGTTGTTCCTGTAGTCTGTGGGTTTTGGGGGTGTCCAACTCCATCAGATGTTGATCAAGGATCCTCAAGGGGTACCCTCTATCTTGGAATCTTTTTTTATACATTTCTTCCATCTGCTTTTGGGCTCTCTCCTCATCCGAGTTGTTTCTTTGGACCCTTTTGAATTGGGACTTCGGCAGGGATCTCTTGAGCAATGGTGGGTGGCCACTGATAAATGAGAGCAGGGAGTTCCTATCCATCTCCTTTCTATAGAGTGTACACTTTCTATGTGTTTATCCTGTGGGAAGGGACTGCAGAACAAGTTAATAACTTTGTTATTCTTAATGATAATTCTCTAAATATTTTTCTCACTTGTGAAATTAACGACTTAGAAACTTTCTTTCTAGACCTGAAAATTAGGAAGCATAGAACTAGTTTGATCACAGAGATCTATAGAAAAGAAGACTGCAACTAATAGCCTCTTACATGCCCAGAGTCGCCACCCCAAGGCACTCAAGGATGCCATACCGATGGGCAGTTCCTAAGGCTGAAGAGGAACTGCTCCACAGAGGCATCTTTTGAAAAGAATGCAGAAGATATGGCACTTGGATTTAAAGCCAGAGGCTACTCTAATAGGCAGGTGAAGAGCCTGGACACGGGCTAGAAAACGCTCTAGACAGGAAATGCTGTTCAAAACGAAGTCAAACAAGGATGATGACACAGTTAGGGTCAACACCAGGTACAATAGCCATTGGGATAAGATTAGAACAATTCTTAAAAAGAATTGGTACATTTTACAAGCAGATAATTCCATAGATGGGATTATCTCTGATTTTCCCCAGATAACAGCAAAAAGAGCATTGAGCCTTAAAGACTCCTTTATGTATGTAAGGGGTACACCAACTCAAAACTGGCTGACAAGCAGCCGACCCAGGACAGGTAGTCAGCCTTGTGGGAGGTGTGTTTATTGCAGTCACATGACACGAACCAAAACATTTTATACAGACGTAGATCATGTCTTTAAAATAAAGCAGTGGATAAACTAACCCCACAGGGGTGATTTACCTCTTATCCTGTTCATGTCAGCTTTTTTACGTCGGAAAAACGACAAAAGAATTGAAAGAGAGAGTGAGAGAGCATAGGTATGACATCAAACATATAAACGTAGACAGTCTCATAGGGACACATTTCGCAGAAAAAACATGAATCTAACTCAGACAATTTGACAGTGATTGGCATAGAACAGGTTAAACCCAAAAGGATAGGAGGTAACATTGACAAAATCTTGCTTCAGAAAGAATCCAAATGGATGTATGTGTTAAATATGTGTTAAATATGCTCTCACCAAATGGTTTAAATGAAAAGCTGGAATTTGCTAATTTTTTTGTAAAAAAAACTCTAATCTCCTGACAATAGGTTTTTTTTTAGTCTGTATGCAATACACTTATCAAATACAAACATGTATTTTCTGCTATTGGCAAAGATGTAGCGATACATAGACTCAGGTGAAAATATGTTACAATGTTTGTTTCATGTATGATGACTGTCTAATATCCTAATATACACATTCATTCTGTATGTTTTTGTAAGAAGGTGTATTTTTTAGGTTTAAAGGGACACTGAACCCAAATTTTTTTCTTTCGTGATTCAGATAGAGCATGCAATTCTAAGCAACTTTCTAATTTACTCCTATTATCAAATGTTCTTTGTTCTCTTGATATCTTTATTTGAAAAGAAGGCATCTAAGCTTTTTTATTAGTTCAGTACTCTGGACAGCACTTTTTTTTATTGGTGGATGAATTTTTCCACCAATCTGCAAGAACAACCCAGGTTGTTCACCAAAAATGGGCCGGCATTTAAACTTACATTCTTGCATTTCAAATAAAGATACCAAGAGAATGAAAAAAATTTGATAATAGGAGTAAATTAGAAAGTTGCTTAAAAGTTCATGCTCTATCTGAATCACAATAGAAAAAATTTGGGTTCAGCGTCCCTTTAAGTATATACAAAGGTACGAAAAATAATGTACGAGGTTTCTCCTCACTGTGCTATATTACATAGCAGAGTATGTGAACTTTTAAGTCCACCTCACTAGCCAGTCACAATCAGGCTATAAAATCCAAGGAAAGGAATCGGGTTGTTATCTGACAAAGCCCCAAAGACAGCCCAGTAAGGGGAGGGGTGAAACGCTTCATCAACCTTGTAATTGTTACTCACCTGTGAGCTGTTTGGTAAAGGTGAACCAAGCCCTCCATGCGGTGTCTGTGTATCAAGTGAGTTGATCTAATACTCAAAAGCAGACGCAGGAGAAAATAAAAGTCAATACCAAAAAGGATTACACTCGTAACAAGATAGACACCGTACAAGTGATAAAACCAAGTCTGGAAAAGAGGGTTCTAATCTAGACCTCAATCGAGCAAAGAGGTTACTGGGTGAAACCGCCCACAGACCAAAGATTTTGGTAATATTAAGCTTTATCTGTGATACACAGGAACTGTCTGTTTTCCATTTTGGATTGGAGCGTGCAGTTGCACTAAGTGCTCCCTACACCTAGTAACTTTTATCCAACTTAGCTGTCTATTATTGGGACACTACGAAGGAGCGTGCTTAGGTACTCAAGTGCTCTAGTATATAACATCATTTACAGCTTGCCACATGTATTCTGTATACATTTTTTTGGTTGTCCCATCTATCAGACATGTTACCTAGGGTTTTTGTTTTGTTCTAAGGTGTCCTATTATTTAACAGAAGTCTGTTTAGATATATATTTCTTTCATGTAATTAGCAAGAGTCCATGAGCTAGTGACGTATGGGATATACATTCCTACCAGGAGGGGCAAAGTTTCCCAAACCTCAAAATGCCTACAAATACACCCCTCACCACACCCACAATTCAGTTTTACAAACTTTGCCTCCGATGGAGGTGGTGAAGTAAGTTTGTGCTAAGATTCTACGTTGATATGCGCTCCGCAGCAAGTTGGAGCCCGGTTTTCCTCTCAGCGTGCAGTGAATGTCAGAGGGATGTGAGGAGAGTATTGCCTATTTGAATGCAGTGATCTCCTTCTACGGGGTCTATTTCATAGGTTCTCTGTTATCGGTCGTAGAGATTCATCTCTTACCTCCCTTTTCAGATCGACGATATACTCTTATATATACCATTACCTCTGCTGATTCTCGTTTCAGTACTGGTTTGGCTTTCTACAAACATGTAGATGAGTGTCCTGGGGTAAGTAAATCTTATTTTCTGTGACACTCTAAGCTATGGTTGGGCACTTTGTTTATAAAGTTCTAAATATATGTATTCAAACATTTATTTGCCTTGACTCAGAATGTTCAACTTTCCTTATTTTCAGACAGTCAGTTTCATACTTGGGATAATGCATTTGATTTAATCATTTTTTCTTACCTTCAAAAATTTGACTCTTTTTCCCTGTGGGCTGTTAGGCTCGCGGGGGCTGAAAATGCTTCATTTTATTGCGTCATTCTTGGCGCAGACTTTTTTGGCGCAAAAATTCTTTTCCGTTTCCGGCGTCATACGTGTCGCCGGAAGTTGCGTCATTTTTTGACGTTATTTTGCGCCAAAAATGTCGGCGTTCCGGATGTGGCGTCATTTTTGGCGCCAAAAGCATTTAGGCGCCAAATAATGTGGGCGTCTTATTTGGCGCTAAAAAATATGGGCGTCGCTTTTGTCTCCACATTATTTAAGTCTCATTTTTTATTTCTTCTGGTTGCTAGAAGCTTGTTCTTTGGCATTTTTTCCCATTCCTGAAACTGTCATTTAAGGAATTTGATCAATTTTGATTTATATGTTGTTTTTTCTCTTACATATTGCAAGATGTCTCACGTTGCATCTGAGTCAGAAGATACTACAGGAAAATCGCTGTCTAGTGCTGGATCTACCAAAGCTAAGTGTATCTGCTGTAAACTTTTGGTAGCTATTCCTCCAGCTGTTGTTTGTATTGATTGTCATGACAAACTTGTTAATGCAGATAATATTTCCTTTAGTAAAGTACCATTGCCTGTTGTAGTTCCTTCAACATCTAAGGTGCAGAATGTTCCTGATAACATAAGAGATTTTGTTTCTGAATCCATAAAGAAGGCTATGTCTGTTATTTCTCCTTCTAGTAAACGTAAAAAATCTTTTAAAACTTCTCTCCCTACAGATGAATTTTTAAATGAACATCATCATTCTGATTCTGATGACTCTTCTGGTTCAGAGGATTCTGTCTCAGAGGTTGATGCTGATAAATCTTCATATTTATTTAAAATGGAATTTATTCGTTCTTTACTTAAAGAAGTACTAATTGCTTTAGAAATTGAGGATTCTGGTCCTCTTGATACTAATTCTAAACGTTTGGATAAGGTATTTAAATCTCCTGTGGTTATTCCAGAAGTTTTTCCTGTTCCTAATGCTATTTCTGCAGTAGTTTCCAAAGAATGGGATAAATTGGGTAATTCATTTACTCCTTCTAAACGTTTTAAGCAATTATATCCTGTGCCGTCTGACAGATTAGAATTTTGGGACAAAATCCCTAAAGTTGATGGGGCTATTTCTACCCTTGCTAAACGTACTACTATTCCTACGTCAGATGGTACTTCGTTTAAGGATCCTTTAGATAGGAAAATTGAATCCTTTCTAAGAAAAGCTTATCTGTGTTCAGGTAATCTTCTTAGACCTGCTATATCTTTGGCTGATGTTGCTGCAGCTTCAACTTTTTGGTTTGAAACTTTAGCGCAACAAGTAACACATCATGATTCTCATGATATTATTATTCTTCTTCAGCATGCTAATAATTTTATCTGTGATGCCATCTTTGATATTATCAGAGTTGATGTCAGGTTTATGTCTCTAGCTATTTTAGCTAGAAGAGCTTTATGGCTTAAGACTTGGAATGCTGATATGGCTTCTAAATCAACTCTACTTTCCATTTCTTTCCAGGGTAACAAATTATTTGGTTCTCAGTTGGATTCTATTATTTCAACTGTTACTGGTGGGAAAGGAACTTTTTTACCACAGGATAAAAAAATCTAAAGGTAAAAACAGGGCTAATAATCGTTTTCGTTCCTTTCGTTTCAACAAAGAACAAAAGTCTGATCCTTCATCCTCAGGAGCAGTTTCAGTTTGGAAACCATCTCCAATCTGGAATAAATCCAAGCCAGCCAGAAAGGCAAAGCCTGCTTCTAAGTCCACATGAAGGTGCGGCCCTCATTCCAGCTCAGCTGGTAGGGGGCAGGTTACGTTTTTTCAAAGAAATTTGGATCAATTCTGTTCATAATCTTTGGATTCAGAACATTGTTTCAGAAGGGTACAGAATTGGTTTCAAGATGAGACCTCCTGCAAAGAGATTTTTTCTTTCCCGTGTCCCAGTAAATCCAGTAAAAGCTCAAGCATTTCTGAATTGTGTTTCAGATCTAGAGTTGACTGGAGTAATTATGCCAGTTCCAGTTCAGGAACAGGGGATGGGGTTTTATTCAAATCTCTTCATTGTACCAAAGAAGGAGAATTCCTTCAGACCAGTTCTGGATCTAAAAATATTGAATCGTTATGTAAGGATACCAACGTTCAAGATGGTAACTGTAAGGACTATCTTGCCTTTTGTTCAGCAAGGGAATTATATGTCCACAATAGATTTACAGGATGCATATCTGCATATTCCGATTCATCCAGATCATTATCGGTTCCTGAGATTCTCTTTTCTGGACAAGCATTACCAGTTTGTGGCTCTGCCGTTTGGCCTAGCTACAGCTCCAAGAATTTTTACAAAGGTTCTCGGTGCCCTTCTGTCTGTAATCAGAGAACAGGGTATTGTGGTATTTCCTTATTTGGACGATATCTTGGTACTTGCTCAGTCTTTACATTTAGCAGAATTTCATACGAATCGACTTGTGTTGTTTCTTCAAGATCATGGTTGGAGGATCAATTTACCAAAAAGTTCATTGATTCCTCAGACAAGGGTAACCTTTCTGGGTTTCCAGATAGATTCAGTGTCCATGACTCTGTCTTTAACAGACAAGAGACGTCTAAAACTGATTGCAGCTTGTCGAAACCTTCAGTCACAATCATTCCCTTCGGTAGCCTTATGCATGGAAATTCTAGGTCTTATGACTGCTGCATCGGACGCGATCCCCTTTGCTCGTTTTCACATGCGACCTCTTCAGCTTTGTATGCTGAATCAATGGTGCAAGGATTACACAAAGATATCTCAATTAATATCTTTAAAACCGATTGTTCGACACTCTCTAACATGGTGGACAGATCACCATCGTTTTATTCAGGGGTCTTCTTTTGTGCTTCCGACCTGGACTGTAATTTCAACAGATGCAAGTCTCACAGGTTGGGGAGCTGTGTGGGGATCTCTGACGGCACAAGGAGTTTGGGAATCTCAGGAGGTGAGATTACCGATCAATATTTTGGAACTCCGTGCAATTTTCAGAGCTCTTCAGTTTTGGCCTCTTCTGAAGAGAGAATCGTTCATTTGTTTTCAGACAGACAATGTCACAACTGTGGCATACATCAATCATCAAGGAGGAACTCACAGTCCTCTGGCTATGAAAGAAGTATCTCGAATTTTGGTTTGGGCGGAATCCAGCTCCTGTCTAATCTCTGCGGTTCATATCCCAGGTGTAGACAATTGGGAAGCGGATTATCTCAGTCGCCAAACGTATCCGGGCGAATGGTCTCTTCACCCAGAGGTATTTCTTCAGATTGTTCAAATGTGGGAACTTCCAGAAATAGATCTGATGGCGTCCCATCTAAACAAGAAACTTCCCAGGTATCTGTCCAGATCCCGGGATCCTCAGGCGGAGGCAGTGGATGCATTATCACTTCCTTGGAAGTATCATCCTGCCTATATCTTTCCGCCTCTAGTTCTTCTTCCAAGAGTAATCTCCAAGATTCTGAAGGAATGCTCGTTTGTTCTGCTGGTAGCTCCGGCATGGCCTCACAGGTTTTGGTATGCGGATCTTGTCCGGATGGCCTCTAGCCAACCGTGGACTCTTCCGTTAAGACCAGACCTTCTGTCACAAGGTCCTTTTTTCCATCAGGATCTGAAATGAATCTGATCTGAAAGGGGTCCTCGCTATTTTTTAACTGCCTCTCATGTTGTATTAATAGAATATCTTAGTTTAAAAAACTTTCCATAGTTATTTCGTACTAAGTAACCTGTGGCTTTTTATAGGCTTGAGCAGAAACTATTAGCATTTCATCCCAGTATATACAAAAATGGGTAACCGCTGCACTTGCATAACATAATATGATAACGTGTGGGTAATATAATATCTGGGGGATTATTTCTAAGACAATAATTATCTCCAAAATATCGTACACTACTATAGGTGGCATTACTACGATAATTTAAATAATTAGATACATAGTGTCATACTATTACAAGCTCTAATTTATCAACGCTGCAATCCTACTGTAGTCAAAACAGAGTGATAGCAAACACAAGTCTGATTCTCACAGGCCTAAGCAGTAGTTATTACTATTTACTCTATGTTTAATTAAGGGCTAACCGCTGCACCTGCATAATACAACACGGTAATGTGAAGGTAATATAAAACTTAAGGAGTAGATTCCAAGACATTATTGTCTTAATAATATCTTAGACGATCTTATAAGTAGTAAAGCTTACAGGCAGCATTACCAAACTACAAAAATAGTGTGACAGATAATAAATGTCTGCAAGTGGTTGCAAGCACAAATATGAAGGCTTAGTCTGAATAGTCATTTGAAACATAGCTCCAGACTGGATTAAAATTCCCAGAATCTATTAAGATGCTATAACAACATTTATTTTGACAACATAAAGTCAAGTACCATAAGACTCAGACTGCCTTAAATTACCACTAGCTGTAATCTGAGCCTATTCCTTAATGCAATAGTATGTGCACAATTATATTGAATTCAATCTATATCAGTCATATTTGCTAATTTAACTTAAAAATCCAGCGTTGGTGATACAATATATAGATTGACATATAGGTAATCCTCCAGACTTCCCAGTCACCACAGATATTTCATTGCAAGTATAAACATTGGTATAAGCCCATGGTATACTGGTTACATAGTTTAACATTGATGTCCATAATGCCTTAAAAGCCTATCTATCTATAAAGACCAAAAAGTTAAAGCACAATAAGTATATTATATAAGTAAACCCACCGGGTTAAATCTAAGGGACTGGCCAGAGATTAGGCCATACAGTCCTTAGATAGATAAATAGACAGATACAGAACAAAACTTGGTTTCACAACTAGGTTACCTAGTATTCTATATTAGTAATATCATAAAAGCTAAGTATCATATAATCAACAGAGAGTGTGTTTTTAAATCTCTCCAGGGTAGCATACACACACAACTTATGCTGTCTTTTTTATAAATAAAACTAATAAAGGTTATATTTTAAGTTGAAGACACTAATTTCCTTTTCAATCACAAGTTCCAGTAATCTACCGAAGTAATTTCTATAATTCACTTTTCACAGTGCAATAAAAGCATTTCTTTAAGACTATCAGGTTTATTTAGCCTGTATAGTCTATTTTTTTGAATTCAAGATATATTATAGAGTCTGGAAGACTTATATTTCTTGGTGTATTTCTCATCATTTTTCTTGGCATTCTTTTAGAATACCGAGAATTTTACAGTTTCTTCAGGATGGTTTAGATAAAGGTTTGTCCGCAAGTTCCTTGAAAGGACAAATCTCTGCTCTTTCTGTTCTTTTTCACAGAAAGATTGCTATTCTTCCTGATATTCATTGTTTTGTACAAGCTTTGGTTCGTATAAAACCTGTCATTAAGTCAATTTCTCCTCCTTGGAGTTTGAATTTGGTTCTGGGGGCTCTTCAAGCTCCTCCGTTTGAACCTATGCATTCATTGGACATTAAATTACTTTCTTGGAAAGTTTTGTTCCTTTTGGCCATCTCTTCTGCCAGAAGAGTTTCTGAATTATCTGCTCTTTCTTGTGAGTCTCCTTTGATGATTTTTCATCAGGATAAGGCGGTGTTGCGAACTTCTTTTGAATTTTTACCTAAAGTTGTGAATTCCAACAACATTAGTAGAGAAATTGTGGTTCCTTCATTATGTCCTAATCCTAAGAATTCTAAGGAGAAATTGTTGCATTCTTTGGATGTTGTTAGAGCTTTGAAATATTATGTTGAAGCTACTAAATCTTTCCGAAAGACTTCTAGTCTATTTGTTATCTTTTCCGGTTCTAGATAAGGCCAGAAAGCTTCTGCCATTTCTTTGGCATCTTGGTTGAAATCTTTAATTCATCTTGCCTATGTTGAGTCGGGTAAAACTCCGCCTCAGAGAATTACAGCTCATTCTACTAGGTCAGTTTCTACTTCCTGGGCGTTTAGGAATGAAGCTTCGGTTGATCAGATTTGCAAAGCAGCAACTTGGTCCTCTTTGCATACTTTTACTAAATTCTACCATTTTGATGTATTTTCT